>NW_022436970.1:349262-399632 GCF_009761245.1 Sapajus apella | reverse complement strand
TTCTTTCTTTCTTTCTTTCTTTCTTTCTCTCTCTCTCTCTCTCTCTCTCTCTTTCTCTCTTTCTCTCTTTCTCTCTTTCTTTCCTCTTTCTGACAGGGCCTTGCTCTGTTGCACAGGCTGGAGTGCAGTGGTGTCATCTTGGCTCATTGCAACCTCTGCCTCTCGGACTCAAGCGATTCTCCTGCCTCAGCCTCCTGAGCAGCTGGAATTACAGGTGTGTGCCACGAAGCCTGGCTAATTTTTGTATTTTTAGTAGAGATGGGAGTTTCACTGTGTTGACCAGGCTGGTCTTTGACCCCTGGCCTCAATGATCTGCCTGCTTCGGCCTCCCAAAGTGTTGGGATTACAGGCGTGAGCCATTATACTCAGCCCTTGTGTTTCTTAAAGAGTTTGATCTTCAACAGAATTTATTGAGATCTGGTATTTGTAAGTGTTCTATCAGCCAAATATTTCTCATGAGAATATTCTTTTTTTATTTTCCCTTTAACACTAGTGAACAGCCATCCTCAAAGGTTTCTGGTTACACTATAATTTGTACCTAAGGCCGCCAATTGACTTCAACCATAACACACCTCTCTCATTTTCCACAGGTCTTACAGAAAGTGGGAAGGTGTGTTTTCACTTATTTTTTCCTAAGTTCTTGGAGAAAGATCTGTATATTGAATGATTTACATAGCAAGCTGGGTATGCTAGACATGACAGGTGTTTGAATTCACTGTCCACCATGTGCAATACTATGAAGGGTAAGCTTATCTACTCCTCTTCTCTGTTTCAATAAGATAGATTCAGCAGGATTAATGAGACATGCCTTGAAATGGAGGAAATAAAGAAAGTAGAAGTTTATTTCACTAAAATCAATGGATTATTATGGCCAGGTGTAATGGCTCATGCCTGTAATTCCAGCACTTTGGGAGGCTGAGGCAGGGGAATCCCTTAAGCCCAGGAGTTTGAGACCAGCCTGGACAACATGGCAAAAATCTGTCTCTACAAAAAAAAAAAACAAAAATGAGCTGAGTGTGATGGCACACTCAAGTGGTCCCAGCTACTGGGGAGGCTGAGGTGGGAGGATCACTTGAGCCTAGAGGTCAAGGCTGTAGTGAGCCATTAACATGCCTGGGAGACAGAGTGAGACAGTATCTCAAAAAGAAAAAAAAAGACCATTTTCCTTTTGGTCCGAATATCTGCACAGAAATCACTGAGTGCCCTAAAATGGATAATTTATAATGGTTATCGGTTTTAATGGCTATTACTTCTACCATAGAGATTGGCAACCATTTTTTATAAGGGTCAGATAATAAATATCTAGGCCTTCTGGGCCTAAGGTCTCTGATGTTTATCACAACTACTCTACTCTGCTGTTGTAAGTGAAAGCAGCCACACAGACAAAACATAAACAAATGGGTGTTTTAATCAAACATTATAGACACTAAAATTTGAATTTCATAGAATTTTCACAAATCACAAGGTTTTCTTTTTTTCTAACCATTTAAAAAATTTAAAAACCACTCTTAGCTCAGAGGTTCTACAAAAGCCAATGGCTGGGAAATTTGGCCCTTGGGTCTGGTATAACACAGTTAACCCCCAAATGACTGAAGCCTATGAATTCATGCTTGAAATCAGCCTTAAACTTCCTCTAGTTCAGTGGCTTTGGGAGAAAAAAATGTTTTGAAACAATGAGAACTTAAAAAAAAAGTAAGTTTGTTTTTTTGTTTTTTTGTTTTGTTTTGTTTTTTAAATAAAGCTTCTCTGGTTAAACGGGGACAGGGATAGAAGGCGCGCCTGGCATACTTCCTGCTTTGCTGTTTTGGGCCCAAAATACTTTTCCAGAAGCCGCAGTAGTTTTTAAATCACTGTTCGAGTCCAAAACCAATTTTTCCAAGAATAGTCCAAGACTGCATAGCCACTTAGAGGACAAATGTGAACCAGAATTCAAGTCCACTGATCTGTATATGAAATATTACATGAAGTTCTTCTCAGCTCTATTAAAAGTCTTGCGACATTGCTGAGTGGCTTAATGACTGTGCTATCACTGCTTTTTTCTTTTACATTTGATTATGAAATAATTCATACCTACAGACTCATCTTAAGAATAATGGAAAGACCTATCATATATCTTTTACCCAGATTTATCACTCTTTAACATTTTGATACACACACACACACACACACACACACACACATACACACACACACATACACACACAAACACATTTATTTTTTCCTATTTCAGAGTACATTTTGCACATCATGTCCTTTATCCTTTAGTATTTTAGCATGTGCTTCTTGTGTCCTATCACTTTTTTTAGCTGTAATTCTGTAGGCACAAACTTTGTTTTTACCACAATCTAACCATCAAGTTTATATCATTTCCTAGTCTTACTTTTATCCGACGTGGTACATAATATGTTTCTCATATGCTATTCCTTTTCAAGAGTTTTTATTCCATTAGTTTTCCCGTTAATTTTCACCTACTTATGTAATGAGGATTTCCCAACTTTTCCTCTTTCCTCATAGCTTTGCTCCTCCAAACACCTCTGTATGTTGTCTGTACATTTCTTATAAGGGGGAGCCATGACTAAATCATAACTGCGCCCCAAACCTACCCCTCAGAACAAGCTGTTATTTTCTAATCAATTGTAATTACCTTTACATCACATTACAATAAAGCACTGGTTATTTTATTACTTTTATTTCTATTGTTAACTTTAAGTGTAGTAGTTAAAGGAAGTATCACTTCCTTTAGAAGTAATTCATGCAAGCTGGGTGCAGTGGCTCATGTCTGTAATCCTAGCACTTTGGGAGGCTGAGGTGGGTGGATCACGAGGTCAGGAGATAGAGACCATTCTGGCCAACATGGTGAAACCCTGTCTCTACTAAAATACAAAATATTACCCGGGCATGGTGGTGGGTGCCTGTGGTCCCAGCTACTTGGGAGGCTGAGGCAGGGGAATTGCTTGAACCCGGATGGCAGAGGTTGCAGTGAGCTGAGATCCCGCCACTGCATTCCAGCCTGGGCAACAGAGAAAAACTCAGTCTCAAAAAAAAAAAAAAGTTATTCATGCATATAACTAATGATTCCAAGCAGTTATACCTCCTGTTGTGTATATTCTGGTGGCCTATGTAGGAATTTGCTGGAATCAGAGGATCTGAGTTTATGTTCCAGTCCTGCTGTTTACCAGATAGGTAATTTTGTTTTTGTTTTTTGAGATGGAGTCTCACTCTGCACTCTGGTTCACTGCAACCTCCGCCTCCCAGGTCCAAGTGATTCTCCCTGCCTCAGTCTCCCAAGTAGCTGGGACTACAGGTGCGTGCCACCATGCCCAGCTAATTTTTTGTATTTTTAGTAGAGATGGGGTTTCATCATGTTAGCCAGGATGGTCTTAATCTCCTGACCTCGTGATCTGCCTGCCTTGGCCTCCCAAAGTGCTGTGATTACAGAGTGAGCCACTGTGCCCAGCCCCAGATAGGTAATTTTTACCAGTCACCTTGTGTTAGTCCATTTTCACACTGCTGATAAAGACATACCTATGACTGGGCAATTTAAAAAAGAAACGGAGGTTTAATGAACTTATAGTTCCACCTGGCTGGGGAGGCCTCACAATCATGGCAGAAGGTGAAAGGAATGTCTCATACAGTGGTAGACAAGAAAAGAGAGCTTGTGGGCTGGGCGCGGTGGCTCAAGCCTGTAATCCCAGCACTTTGGGAGGCCGAGGTGGGTGGATCACGAGGTCAAGAGATCGAGACCATCCTGGTCAACACGGTGAAACCCCGTCTCTACTAAAAATACAAAAAATTAGCTGGGCATGGTGGCACGTGCCTGTAATCTCAGCTACTCAGGAGGCTGAGACAGGAGAATTGCCTGAACCCAGGAGGCGGAGGTTGCGGTGAGCCGAGATCGCGCCATTGCACTCCAGCCTGGGTAACGAGAGCGAAACTCCGTCCCAAAAAAAAAAAAAAGAAAAGAAAAGAGAGCTTGTACTGGGAAACTCCCCATTTTAAAACCATCAGACCTCATGAGACTTACTCACTATCACAAGAGCAGCACAAGAAAGACCTGCCCCCATGATTCAATTACCTCCCACCAGGTCCCTCCTGCAACACATTGGAATTCAAGATGAGATTTGGGTGGGGACACAGTGAAACCATGTCACACCTAATCTCCCTTAACCTTAGTTACCACAACTGAAATGATACCCAACCTATCTATCTGTCCTCTAAACTTCTGCCTTGTCTATTTCAGGAATTCTTGTGAGGAAAAAATCATAAAGTAAATGTGAAAGGGCTTTATAAGAAAAGCCAAAATATTTAGAAGCAGGAGATCTCCAAGTATTCAGAGTGTGGAAGGGATCATAGAGATTATCCAATCCAATTGGGTTATTATTTTACAGATGAGGACACTAAAAACCAGAAAGAACTTGCTCACAATTCTAACTCTTGGACAGAATCAGGTTTTCTGGTTCCTAGACCAGTACTTTTTAACTTCAGCAAACTGTCTTCCTAGGCAGAGTCCACTTCTTGGTGGCTCAAGTTTATCCTCTCCATATCGTGGTTTGATGTTGTAAAGAACATGAACGCAAGAGCCAAGTTTTTCATGTTTTATTTATTTATTTTTTTTTGAGACAGAGTCTCACTCTGTTGCCCAGGGTGCAGTGCAGTGGCACAATCTCTGCCTACTGCAACCTCCGCCTCCCAGGTTCAAGCTATTCTCCTGCCTCAGCCTTCTGAGTAGCTGGGACTACAGGTACCCACCACTACACCTGGCTCATTTTTCTTATTTATTTTTAGTAGAGACAGGGTTTCACCATGTTAGCCAGGATGGTTTCAATCTCCTGATCTCGATCCCCTGACCTCGTGACCTGCCTGCCTCAGCCTCCAAACTACTGGGATTATAGGCATAAGCTACCACACCCAGCAGAGCCAAGCACCCACTGTAGAGAGTTTAAATAAATATAAAATTTAGAAAAAGCTGGATTATTTAAAGAAAATATTGGCTGGGCTCGGTGGCTCAAGCCTATAATCCCAGCACTTTGGGAGGCCGAGGCGGGTGGATCACAAGGTCAAGAGATCAAGACCATCCTGGTCAACATGGTGAAACCCCGTCTCTACTAAAACTACAAAAAATTAGCTGGGCATGGTGGCGTGTGCCTGTAGTCCCAGCTACTCAGGAGGCTGAGGCAGGAGAATTGCCTGAACCCAGGAGGCGGAGGTTGCGGTGAGCCGAGATCGCGCCATTGCACTCCAGCCTGGGTAACAAGAGCGAAACTCCATCTCAAAAAAAAAAAAAAAAAAAGAAAATATAGAAGAATTATAGGTGACTTAGAATTGTATTTGACATTATTTGAAATATGCCAGGATATTATTTGAAGTATGCCAGGATATTATTCTTGCCCACTGAAGTGCAGGTTTTGTAAAAGCGTCAACAACCAGGATCTATATTAAGCTTGTATAGATTAGCCTTTAGTTCAAGGTTGATAAATGGCCAATAAAATCTTTTTTTTTCTTTAGATGGTGGGCTCACTCTGTCACCAGGCTGGAGTGCAATGGCTCTATCTTGGCTACCTGCAGCCTCCTCCGACTCCCAGGTTCAAGCAATTCTCCTGCCTTAGTCTCCTGAGTAGCTGAGATTACAGGCATGCACCACCATGCCCACACCTAGCTAATTTTTACATTTTTAGTGGAGATGGGGTTTCACCATGTTGGCCAGGATGGTCTCAATCTCTTGATCTCGTGATCCGCCCACCTCAGCCTCCCAACATGCTGGGATTACAGGCATGAGTCACCACACCCGGCCTAATATTATCTTTCTTCAATTGACTTAATTATAAGATGTTAAAATAGTATAACAGGTTAATAGTGGAATAGTCATGCCTGAAAGCTAGTTCAGTATTGATGTGAAAATTTAGACTTGCAATTATTGAAGAGGATGCTGTTATAACTTGTGGATGAAACAGGCAACAAATTAATTTGTCTATAGCATTGGGTGCTGGAAGAACACCCTCTGACATGGGTTGAATCTGCTTGTTAGTCCATTCAAATAGATCTCACTGATTGAATATAACAAGGTTAAAAGATTGGCACGGCTTGAAGCCCACAAATCTGAGGTTTTGGCAGTGTTCTGATAGCAAAAGCCTTTACTGTATGACCTGTTTAATTCAAACCTTTTATTCACGTGAATTATATGATGAGATACTACTAGATTTGAATCAGAGAAAAGCCTGCAGTCTCCCAAGTTCAGGGCGATTGTCTTAACATGATAGAATTGAAAAGGTCTCCCAAATTTCTGTCAGGTATAGAACCATCAGAATCTCATATACCAGAGTAACCTTACTTTCAGTGAAGGTTTGAATGGCCAGACCCAGGATTTTACAGATATTTTTAGACGTAATAAATTTATGCTAACACTAAAAATTACTGAATTCTAGATGGCCTCATGTGAGTTTGTACCTCTAGCTGGCTAACTAATCATGGAATTTTTTTTTTTCCTTTTTTGAGACCCAGTCTAACTTTGCCACCAAGCTAGAGTGCAGTGATGTGATCTCATTTCACTTCAATCTCCATCTCCTGGGTTCAAGCCATTCTCCTGCCTCAGCCTCCCAAATAGCTGTGACTACAGGTGGATGCCACCATGCCCGGGTAATTTTTGTATTTTTTAGGAGAGACAGGGTTTTGCCATGTTGGCTAGGTTGGCCTCCAACTACTGACCTCAGGTGATTCACCCACCTCGGCCTCTCAAAGTGCTGGGACTACAGGCTAGAGTCAGTGCACCTGGCCAGTTATGAAATTTTAGACTTTAGAAGGATAAAGTCAGTTTTAAGATTTTTATTGATCTGTTTTTAAATATCTGGAGAAAAATTCAGGAACGAATCAATATAATTTATAATGTTGATATGATTTATAATTTTATAATGTCAAAGATGGTATTCTTCCAACACTCATTGGTATTTTGGATGTGCCTCCAGCTTATGTTTTTCAATCAAAACATATAAATTATTTTCTTTTTATATTTAATGATTCCTCCCTCTCTACACCTGCCAAATCTAAAAGCAACATGATAATCCTTCATCAATTATAGAGGTTATTTTCCTGAATGGGACTGTGGTTGGCAAAACTATTATTGCTAAGACCATGATCACAAAGAAGATATAGATTTAGGGGGAAAATGTATGCCATAAAAATATGATATGCATTTTTAACTCAGTAAATGAAAGCAGAAGTCACCTGCTTTTGAAACAAACTAGATTTGTTGGCACTCATACCTGCTCTGGTATTTCTCCTGAATCATCTTTATCTAAGTCACCTTTATCAATTCTTCAAAGAAAAATTCCTGAGCTTCTTAGGTTAGCATTGCGTTATCAGACTGTAGCTCTATTTAATGCTTTTGAATCAGTCCTTTCTGCCTTGAAATTACTGCTTCTTTGACTTTTGCTTTCCTCTGTGTCTCAAAAGTCTAGCAAATGCCTGTGTGAGACACAGCCTTTTTACAAGGCATCTGAATACTTAAGTATTAGAGGAGACCGGGTGCAGTGCCTCTCACCTGTAATTTCAGCACTTTAGAAGACCGAAGCGGGCGGATCACGAGGTCAGTAGATCGAGACCATCCTGGCCAACAGGATCAAATCCCATCTCTACTAAAAATACAAAAATTAGCTGGGCGAGTGGCAGGCGCCTGTAGTCCTAGCTACTCAGGAGGCTGAGGCAGGAGAATTGCTTGAACCCAAGAGGCAGAGGTTGCAGTGAGCTGAGATCACACCACCGCACTCCAGCCTGGCGACAAAGTGATACTCCGTCTCAAAAATAAATAAATAAGTAAAAATAAAATAAAGCATTAGAGGAGAGACTAGGGAGTCTGATCTTGAAGGCATCTACAAAGAGAGGGGGGCAACAAACAAAGCTCTCCATAAACTGCATTTCTGCTGAAGTGAGCAAGTCTTTCACAAAAGGAATGGAACAGAATGGAGCCATGTGTTTACATAAGTCAATGACAGCATTTTATTTTTGTTATTGTTTTTTAATCTCAAAGCCCATAGTTAAAACCCCCTTCAGATTCTACTAACTCAGAAATAGATCCAAGAAGGTAGAAAATGTTTTGATTCTCAACTTTATTAGCAATAAAATTAGTTATGGAGGAAAAAAAGAAGCTTTCTCCTGAGGTCTGCTTCCTACATTTCTCATAGCTTCACCCATGGTGAATCGGAAATAAAGAGCCTCGTGTGAACAGCAAACCTCATTCTTCCAGTGAGTGGCAGGGTAAGAAGCTGGTTCTGAGAGAACAAAGGCCTGTTGGAGCCTGCAGGAGGCAGAACACACCTGCCAACTTACTGATGAGAACCTGAAGCACAGTGAGCCCACAATGCCTCGGGGGAGGAAACCCAGAAAGGGTTCTAAAGGCTGGGCCACAGCACCATTAACCCACATATAGCCTTATGATTGTCTGACTCTCCTCTCACTAATTAAATAGACATCTGTTCTTGCCTTGGGGAAGAACAAAGATGGGGGTGGGGCTGTGGAGACACAAAGAAAGAGATGGAGAGAGAGAGAGAGAGTAAATATAGTGCCTCTGAAAGAGTAGAGCAGAACTCCTCTTCATTATTGAAATGTTAAAAAGCAAAAGTGTTCAAAAACTCCCCTCTCTAGGTTGAGTTATTGTAGAGACGGGGTTTTGCCCTGTTAGCCAGGCTGGTCTCGAACTCCTGGGCTCAAGTGATCTGCCCACTTTGGCCTCCCAAGGTGCTGGGATTCCAGGCGTGAGCCACCACACTTGGTCCTGAAAAGATGCTTAACGTCACTAGTCATCAGGGAAATGTAACTTCAAATCACAATGAGATGCCACTACACACCCATTGAAAGTCTCAACATTTAAAAAAAACTGACTCTACAACATTCAGATGAGGACATGCAGCAACTAGAACACTGAGACACTGTGGGTGGGAATGCAAAATGGTGCAGTGACCATGGAAAACAGTTGGTAGTTTCTTAAAGAGTAGGCCAGGCGCGGTGGCTCACGCCTGTAATCCCAGCACTTTGGGAGGCCGAGGCGGGTGGATCACGAGGTCAAGAGATCGAGAGCATCCTGGTCAACAAGGTGAAACCCCGTCTCTACTAAAACTACAAAAAGTTAGCTGGGCACGGTGGTGCTTGCCTGTAATCCCAGCTACTCAGGAGGCTGAGGCAGGAGAATCGCCTGAACCTAGGAGGCGGAGGTTGTGGTGAGCCGAGATCGTGCCATTGCACTCCAGCCTGGGTAACAAGAGTGAAACTCTGTCTCAAAAAAAAAAAAAAAAAAAAAGAGTTCAATATACACCTATCATATGTCATTCCTCTTGTAGGTATTTACCTGAAAGAAATGGAAGCATACGCTTGTATAATGACTGCAAATATTCATTGCAGGCTTCTTAGCAATAGTCAAAAACAATCCAAATGTCCATCAACATGTGAATAGATAAATTGTGGTACAACCATACAGTGGAATACTACTCAACAATAAAAAGGAACAGAGTATCAATGTTCACTATTTACCACAACATAGATAAATCTTAAAATAAGTAGCTGAATGAAGGCTGGCATGGTGGCTTATGACTATAATCCCAGCACTTTGGGAGCCTGAAGTGGGAGGATTGCTTGAGTCCAGGATTTCAAGTTGGAGACCAGCCTTGGAAACATAGTGAGACCCTATCTGTACAAAAAAAAAAAAAAGAAAGAAAAAGAAAAGCCAGGCATGATTGTACTCACCTGTAGTCCCAGCTACTCAAGTGGCTGAGGTGGGAGGATTGCTTCATTCTGGGAGGTCAAGGCTGCAGTGAGCTGTGATCACACCACTGCACCCCAGCCCAGGTGAAAGAGCAGGACCCTGTCAAAAGGAAGGAAGGAAGGAAGGAAGGAGGAAGAAGCAACAAAGAACACAAGAAAACAAGAAGAAAGAAGAAAGAAAGTCAGGCCAAAAAAAAGTATGTACTGTATAATGCTATTTATGTACAAGTCTGGAAAATGCTAATTAATCCATGGTACAGAATGCTCAATGTCTCTCTGGAGAAGGGGTTGTAGGCAGGGAAGGATTGCCAAGGGGTAAAGCAAACTTTTGCAGCTGATGAAAATGTTCTTTACCTTGACTATGGTGTGTATATATGTTAGGACTGATCAAGTTGTACTCTTTAAATGTGTATGGTTTGGTGTATTTCAATTATACCTCAATAAAATTGAAAACAACAACAACAAAACACATTGAAAAAGCTAGCACTTTAGGATCTTTCACTTTAGGTCCTTTCCTGGCCTCATTGCAGAAGAGGAATCTTTGTCACTTAGAAGGCATATACCAAGGAATCTACTCTGTTTGGAAAATTGTATCATGAACCTCATGCAGCCTAGAGTTGACTAAAATTATAGCTGACAGTCAAGACTAGGCCTTGCTGATAAAATACAGTCAGCTCTTGGTAGGAGAGTCATTTATTCAGATGCATGGCTTAATCAGCCACACAAGATGGGTTATCATGTGTCACTGTAGGAGAATATGAATGTGGTCCTAAGTGGGTTCAATAAATCCTTAGGTTAAAGAGCTGATGTCAGTAGTCCTGTTATCAGACTAGGTGAATATGGTCAAATTATAAAACAGCTCTGTAAGTTACATCAAAGGAGGAATTGAATGTAATTGTTACTTGATAAGGCTCCTGAATTTCTTAGATTTATTTACCAGCTTCAGATCAAGGCTTCCCAATATGCTACTATCATTGCTCAAATTATTTTGTGGCTTTCAAATGTTTTTCAAGCAACAGACCCTTTAGTCAAGCAAAATCTCCAAAACCTCACTTCAAACACCCACCTCAATCACCACCCCTGCTGTGTATAACAGCAGAATTTTATGACTGTGTATTTATTTTGTTTACTTTTTAATCCTTATATAATCAATAAAAATAATGTAACTAAAGAATAATGGCCACACGATTTCCCAAAGAAAGTCTGTGGATGATAGTTGGTGATGTATCAGCATCAGCATTCATTTCTATATCTCGTTTGGATTGGAGGGTCTTCAGAAATTCCAGATTCACAGAGACAAGAAGTTACTAATGGTGGTGGTTGTTTTTTTTAAATCGGTGCCAGTTGAAAACTGTGTATACTCTTCAATTAAACTGATTCAGACAAATATTTGCCTCTAAATTGAATCACTAAGAATATCTAACAACTGATTTTATTCCTAATCAAAAAACTCAGGCAAGAAACACAAAAATTTAACATAAATGTTAAAATGATCTAATGTGAAAACATCACAGTTCAATATGCTATACATTTACTGGTTACTGATAATTCACAATGGTACCCACATGTTCTAAGGGCGTTTTTAGTTGTACAATTTTATGTGTTCAGACATGCAAAAACCTAAATTAAAATTGAGGGGAGTGGCTGGGCGTTGTGGTTTACGCCTGTAATCCCAGAACTTTGGGAGGCCCAGGTGGGCGGATCATGAGGTCAGGAGATGGAGACTATCCTGGCAAACACAGTGAAACCACGTCTTTACTAAAAATACAAAAAAATCAGCCAGACGTGGTGGCATGCACCTGTAGACCCAGCTACTCAAGAGGCTGAGGCAGGAGAATCGCTTGAACATGGGAGGTGATGGTTGCAGTGAGCTGAGATTGCACCACTGCACTCCAGCCTGGACGACAGAGTGAGACTCCATCTAAATAAATAAATAAATAAAATGGTGGGGGGAGGGAAACAAAAAGCTAAGTCAGAACAGTCAATAACTAAAGGCATACAAAAACTTTAAATATAGTAGTCCAGGTGGCAGAAAAGTTGTGGTTGTCAGAACCTTAGGTGTGACCCTGAAGAGCTATAGATTTGTATGCTCCCTTCCCCTTTGGATGTGAGCAGAAACTTTAAATAACTTTTAACCAATAGAAAATGAAAAAAGTGATGGGCTATCACTCCTGTGATTATGTTGTCAGCTGGCAAAGGTAAATAAATTTTGCAGATGTCATTAAGGTCCACAGTTAGTTGGCTTTATGTTAATCAAAGGGAAATTATCCTTAGTGGGCCTGATTTAACCCACTAAGATGACCCCTTTCAACAAAGGTCTCAAGATAGAAGTCAAAAACTCTCCTGCTGGTCTTGAAGAAACAAATCAAGAATTCTATAGCTAGATGGCCGGATGCAGTGTCTCACGCCTGTAATCCCAAGAACTTTTGGAGGCTGAGGCAGGAGGATGGCTTCAGTGCAAGAATTTGAGACTAGCCTGGGCAACATAGTGAGACTGTCTCTCTACAAAAAATACAGAAATTAGCCAGATGTGGTGGCTGTGCCTGTAGTCCCACCTTCCTGAACGGCTGAGGCAGGAGGGCCGCCTGTGCCTGGGAGGTTGTGGCACAGTACGGTGTGATCGTGCCATTGCACTCCAGCACCGGTAACAGAGTGAGACCCTGGCTCAAAAAAGGGGGTTCTGTAGCTACAAGGAATGAACTGTGCGAACCACCACATGTGCTTGGAAGAGGAGTCTGAGCCTCAGATGAGACTGTAGCCGTTGTCAACACCTTCAATACACCCAAGAGCATAATATTCAGAGATGAGACTGAGGGCAACGGTAGGCTGTCTGGAGCTGCAGCTGCCATCATGCTGGCTGCAGCAGGGAGGCACGAGCTGTGACAACAGGAGTGGCTATGGGAGCAGCAGTGGTGGTGGTGGGTGCCCTGTGCCCCGCATCCCCGAGGCAGACAAATGTGCCATCCCCCCAGCACAGCTGGGCAGGACCTGCTCCCAGGTCTGCAGCCTCCACAGCAGCCTCAACCTCACTGCCTGCTGCATCCCAGGAGCCCGTGAACACCCAGCTGAGGATGTAGCCGGGGACTCAGAGGACCGGCCCTGGAAGCACAGGGTTCATTTGTGTGGGGTTGGCCGGGGCGGTCGCACTGCAGGAAAACGTGGAGAGGAGGCACAGCCAGGGCTGTGAGGGGTTCCACGGAACCTTCTGAGTTGGCAGGGCAGGAGCTCCCCAGGTGCAAGTGCAGCTGCCCAAGCCGCAGCTGCCAGCCAGGTACCCCTGTGCTCTTGGGAGCCAGGAGCAGGCAGGAGCTCTACCCTCCCAGGCATAGCTGCAGCCACTCAAGCTGTGGCTGTGGATCCAGGCATCTCTGCACTCTTAGGGGCCCAGGAAGCACCCCCTTTCCCTGTAGGCTTGGAAGTGCCTGCTCCCACTGCCTAGTTTCTCCCCACGATTAGCACCCACTCCAATGCCTGCTTCAATCTCGGGATTGGAGCAAAGTCAGGCCGAACCCAGGTCCTGTTGCAGCCCGTCAGGGTGTGCACAAGCTTGGGGCAGTGCTGACACACCAGCCTTCTGCTGTCTTGGACTCCTCCAGACTTTGAGCACTGACAAACATGGGACAGAGCCGGAGCGGGTGCTGAGGACAGTGCAGCACTGACCTGCAGTTGCTTCTTGGCATGAACAGCCTGGGCACCATGAGCAAAGGCAGGAGGCCACACAAGCTCCTGGGTGGAAGGGGGTTGGCCCCTGGTAAAGCCCCACCTTCAAGCCCACTGGGCCTGAAGTCTGAGGGTTAGGCTGCCCATCCCCCAAGCCAGAGTGGGAACTTGTGGTGCTTTGCTCTGGGCCCACCCATGGCCCCCATGGATCAATCAGCACATACTTCTTCCCCTCTGAGGCCCATAAAAATCCCTGAACTCAGCCAGACTTGAGGTAAGGATGGAGAGATATATGGGACAACCAGCTGCTGAGAGGGGCTACTCTCTCTGCTGAGAGCCGAACACTCATTGATATACCCTACCTGCAGAGAGGAGCTACCATCTCTGCTGAGAACTGAACACTAGGCAGGACAGCCTGCCTGCAGAGAGGAGCTACCCTGTCTGCTGAGAGCCGAGCACTCATCAGGAAGCCTGCCTAGCAGAGAGAAGCTACTCTCTCTGCTGAGAGCTGAACACTTATCAGGACACGCTGGCAATGAGGAGGAGCTACGCACTGTGGGTCTCCTCTGAGCTGTTCTATCATTCAGTAAAGCTCCTCTTTGCCTTGCTCATCCTCCACATATCTGCATACCTCATTCTTCCTGGACACAGGGTAAGAACTTAGGACCCACCAAATGAGGGCTAAAAGAGCCGTGACACAAACGGGACTGACACATGCCCCTTGCTTGCCACGTTGAGGGTGACTAGAAGAGAGAAGCAGAGAAGAGCTGCAGCCCTTCAGAAAGCCCAGACCTAGAAGCTCCCCAAGCCAAGGCTGTGACACCCTCTTTAGGGATCTATAGCTCTTAGTGTCTCCAAGCTTTTGGGCACCACTGCATTCTCCAGTGACAGCTGTGGAAGCTGCATATGGTAACCTGGTCTAGCTGCAGCATTGCAGGGAGCCGGTGCCTGTGCTGGTGCCTGAGCTGCCCATCCCACTGCAGCCAGCCAGCATGCCTGGCTATGCGCAGTGGCCAGACCCCACGCTTGCTCATACACCCCTCACTGCTCCGTGCCTGGCTCACTCTTGGAAGGCATGGGATCCAGGCCAGTGGTGCGAACTGAGCACAGCCTGCCAGGCCGAGTGGGTGGAATGAGCCCAGCGGGCCAGAGCAAAACTCGGGCAGAGGCACCACTGACCACAGAGGTTTCCAGCTGGCGAGGCAACACCCCAAGGATCCCATGACAAAGACCATTAGTAGAGGATCAAGGTAAGCCGTTTCCACACTCCTGACCTATGGAAATTGTGTGATAACAAATGTATGTTGCTTTAGGCAGCTAAACTTGTGGTGATTTGTTATCTAGCAAAAGAAAACCAACACAGATGTTTTCTTCCCAGGCAAATGAGTACTAAGAACAGTTCAGGGCTGTCATTCAGTGTTAAAATTTCTTTAAGCTCAGCATTATAGGCGAGCATAATCTCAGAAATGCAGCTCAGTTAGAGAAAAATAAAATATGAAGAAGAGTCCTTCGATAGTATACTAAGAACCTGAGGAAAACAATAAACTGCTTGCTAAGCTCTATACAAAAATGAGTTAAGCCAGCAGCAAAAAATGACCTCCAATGAATTAAAAGTTGATTTATAGTTGGGTGCAGTGGCTCACACCTATAATCTCAGCACTTTGGGAGGTAGAGGCACGTGGATCAACTTGAGGCCAGGAGTTTGAGACCAGCCTGGCCAATATGGTGAAACCCTGTCTCTACTAAAAATACAAAAAATTAGCCAGGTGTGGTGGTGCATGCCTGTAGTCCCAGCTACTGGGGAGGCTGAGGCAAGAGAATCGTTTGAGCCTTAGAGGCAGAGGTTGCAGTGAGCCGAAATTGTGCCCCTGCACTCCAGCCTGGGTGACAGAGTGAACCTCTGTCTCAAAAAAAAAAAAAAAAAAAAAAAAAAGATTCAAAACACATCTGAATGTGTTTAATCATTTTTTACTTTTTAAGCTATATGCTTAAATACTTATACATTTCAAAGGTTAAAAAAATGTAACTTTACAGTGGAGGAGCTTGGCTGACACCTCTTAATCAAATGATTAAAATTAACATCAGTGGCCAGACTCCATGGCTCACCCCTGTAATCCTAGCACTTTGGAAGACCGAGGCAGGAGGATTGCTTGACACCAGGAGTTTGAGACTGGCATGGGCAACTTAGAAAGGCTGTCTCTACAAGAAAAATTTTTTAAAAGATTAGCTGGAGCCGGGCGTGGTGGCTCACGCCTGTAATCCCAGCACTTTGGGAGGCCGAGGCGGGTGGATCACGAGGTCGAGAGATCGAGACCATCCTGGTCAACATGGTGAAACCCTGTCTCTACTAAAAATACAAAAAATTAACTGGGCATGGTGGCGCATGCCTGTAATCCCAGCTACTCAGGAGGCTGAGGCAGGAGAATTGCCTGAACCCAGGAGGCGGAGGTTGCGGTGAGCCGAGATCACGCCATTGCACTCCAGCCTGGGTAACAAGAGCAAAACTCCGTCTCAAAAAAAAAGATTAGCTGGGCATGATGGCATACACTGGTAGTCCACTTGGGAGGCTGAGGTGAGAGGATCACTTGATCCCAGGAGTTCCAGGTTGCAGTGGACTATGATCATGCCACTCCACTTCAGCCTGGGTGGTAGAGTGGTACCTGTCTTTTAAAAAGAAAAATAAAAATGTGAATATCACCAGTAAAGGGACATATTGAAGTCCTATATCATATGTCAGGATGTAACAAATATACCTGGTACTGTATATACAGATTATAAATAACGTAGTACTGTGTCTTTGCCGTTCCTTAAGTAATTCCCATGAAGCACTGTTTTTAAAAGTTTCTGTTTTGCCTTTTCTCCAGAAAAGTATCACAAAGTTAAATGAAACTATCTCTTATCTATATGGCAACCATACAATTTTTTAATTCAATTTTAAAACTGTAAAATTTATTATTTTTTAATCTGTGGTTTCACTAATCACTTGTTTCCTTTGTGATAGATCATGATTTGGCTTTGAAAAGTTTGCAGAAGATATTTGCTAAAATAAGTACAAATTTCTCTTTTCATATTTTCCTGCATCTATTAATTCTCCATTTCTCTTTAAAGTCAGGCATAGTGGATCACGTCTGTAATCCCAGCACTTTGGGAGGCTGGGGCAACAGGATCGCTTAAGGCCGGAAGTTTTCTATGGCAACACAGCAAAACTCCTAACTCTACAAAATATTTAAAATATAAAAATGACCCTGGCATGGTGGCACATGCCTCTGGTCCCGGCTACTCAGGAGGCTGAGACTGGGCGGATTGCTTGAGCTCAAGAGTGTGAAGTTATAATAAGCTATGATTGTGCCACTACACTCTAGACTGGGCAACAAAGGGAGACTCTATCTCAAAAATAAAAAATAAAATTAGTCTGAGATTTTCCTTTTATGGATTCTCATGTGCCATTTATCATCCAGAACCAGTTAATTACATTATTCTACAAATTGTAGTGGCTAAAACAAGAAATCTAGTATAGATGTACAAGTATTATTTTAGTGTACACTACAAAGCAAGATACAATTGGAAAACCATTTCTTTCTGATCCTAAGTTTAGATGCTAAAAAACAATCGATTTATAATCCCAACTTTTAAAAAATTGCTACTAGAGTCCAAAAAGTGTCATCTTCCTGTGTATTTACTTTAGACAAACAGCCTGTTTAGAAACATTTGTAAACATTTCTGTTCATATATCTTTTAAAGAAAAAATATTTCTCATTAAAAGTTTTGATGTTGCTTTAATCTTTTTATTTACTTTTATTTTCATGAAACTCCTGTAGTAGAACTGCCTGATTAATAGATGGAGGAGATGAGTAAGGGGGAGGAATGAGGGCATAATTCTCACTCAAAGAGTAAGCTTTCCTCTGTCTCTCCTAAGACTGCTGCTCTAGTATTCAGCTCTGCAGTCACTGACCCTACAGGGACTCTGATTTTCTCGACACAACTCTCTTTCTTCAACAGATATTTTTATTCTCCCTGCACCAAGCAATCAGATTTGCCAGTGAACACTATGAACAGTTCAGAGCTATCACTCAGTGCTAAAAATTTATTTTAGCTCAGAGTTACAGCCGAGAGCAATCTCTGAACCTCAGATCAGCTAAAGGAAAAATATAAAAAGTCCTCCAATACTATATACTAGGAACCTGAAGTAGATAGGAAGCTACATGCTGAAAATGTTCACTTAAGGAATAAGGCCATGACAAACAACAGTGACTCAAATGTACCTAAAGTGCACACAGAGAATAGCTAACATACAGAAATTAAAATTGCACATAAACAAAGGTATAGTTGTACTTACTAACAATGTGTAATCGAAAGAGCCTAGGTTTTAAGACTAGATGGACCTAAGGTCAACTTCAAATTTATTATTTATCACTTGGGTAAACAGCAATGGGTAATGTAACCTCTCAATGTTTTAGCTTCCTCATCTGTACAATGAAGATAATAATATCTACTTTGCATGGTGATGTGATGATTAAACATGATGCATACACAGTGTCTAACACAGGGGCTGGGATGTAATAGTTACTTGGGAAAAAGGGATAATTAACCTTAATATCGTGAGGTTATAAGTGAAGGTATCAAAAGAAAATCACATTTACAATTTTTTAAAATTGTCAAATTTTAATCAAAATAATACAGGCACATTGTTCAAAAGGTTAAAGAACAAAGGAATACAAAGGAAATATGCGGTACCTTGTTCCTTCTCTTTATTTCTCAGTCCCATTCCCCAGAGTCAACACATTTCTGCTTTTTTAGCTGCTTCCTCTAGTGTAGGTTTCCCTATTATTTATTTATTTTTAATTTGTTATTTTTATTTTATTTATTTATTTTGAGATGGAGCTTTGCTCTTGTTGCCCAGGTTGGAGTGTCATGGCACCATCTTGGCTCACCACAACCTCCGCCTCCCGGGTTCAAGCAATTCTCCTGCCTCCCAAATAGCTGGGATTACAGGCATGTGCCACCACAACTGGCTAATTTTGTATTTTTAGTAGAGACGGGGTTTCTCCATGTTGGTCAGGCTGGTCTTGAACTCCCATCCTCAGGTGATCCACCCACCTCGGCCTCCCAAAGTGCTGGGACTACAGGCATGAGCCACTGTGCCCAGCTTCTCATTTTTTATTAAATCACTTAAGCATTGTAACATACTACAAAATATCACAATATTATGACCATGACTATATTTCTTTTCTTTTTCCCTTCATCAAAGAATTTCATGAAAGAAGTTCAATGATGACCTCTTTTTAAAATTTTCTTAGTATTTTATGTAACTATCACTGATTTTTTTCCCTACACACTCCAAGAGCTTTTTAACATATTTTCTACATAGCCATCTGTACAGATAACCAATCATCTTGTTTTCCCCCACTAGAGGTGTGCCTTCTGTAAACTCTGTCCTCTTCCTTTATCCTGGAATATTGCTCTCTGGGCCTGTTGTGCACCTAAGAGCTTAATTCCTCATCATCCTGGGGGTCCTTTCCCTCTCTCTTGTAGTGGAATCCCTCTTGTCTGGATCCCCCATCTTCATAAATCTAGTTACACCTTTGTTTCAGTAGAACACATCCTCCAACAGCTTTCTAGGGAAGGGTGCTTGAGAAACACATTTTTTGAGGCCGACCTTGTAGTTCTGAGGATGATTGTTGACTGGCTATAGAATCCTAGTTTGAAAATAATTTAAAAGCAATTTTTTTAATGCATTGTTTCTTTGCCTTGTAGCTTTCAGTATTGTTGAGAAATTCAATGATATTCTTACTGTAAATCCTTTACATGTGAATTTTCTTGTCTCTGAAATTTTTAAGGCCTTTTCTTGTGACGTTCTGAAGTCTCATTATACTGCATGTAGGAGTGGGACTGAATTTTTCTTCATTATGCTGGCTTCTCAGTGGGCCTTTCAATCTGGAGGACTCATGTTATGAAAAATTCCTTAATTAGAAAAAAATAATTTCTCTATGTTATGTCTGTTATTTGTTTCTGGAATGCCTGTTGTTTCTGGACCTCATAGTTTGATCTCTTTTTCACTTTACATCTTTTTCTGGGAGATTTTCTTAATTTTCTAATATTTCTATTGATTTTTTTTAAAATATGCTATTATAGTTACATTTCTAAAAGCTTTTCCTTATCTGGTCTGGTTCATTCTAAAGAATCTTCTGAGTATGTTAATCTCTGAATAATATTATATTATCAGATTTTTAAAAAGCTTCTTCAATTTCTGTTGCTGCCTCTGTTTCTTCCAAAGTTATTATTATTTTTTTTTTTGCTGTTTTTTTTTTCTTTTGTTCTGTTTTTCCATGTTAAAGGCTTTCTTCAAATGCCTGGACATCCCGGCTACTCTATTAAAGAGTAAAACCCAGGAAAGCTGTTTGGAAGCTCTGTGTATATGGGCAGCAAAGACCTTTAAACTGTCTTGAAGGAATAAGGAAATGGTACAATATATAGAAAGCAGGGCTTTTATGTACCTAGAAAAAACTTGGGGATAAGTGCTGAAAAGTTAACTAGTGTCCTCCAAGAAAACTCTACCTCATATAAAAGGGTGGAAGAAACAAGATAGGAAGTAACCAATGCGATCACGCCAACCTGCTGAAGCGTTTGAAATGTGATCAGCTGAAGGACTTTATCTGTTTAAGACGGAGTGAGAAGGCACAGTAAGAACCAAAGAATGGAACAGTCTAATCAAAATGATAGTGAGAGAAAACACTTTGAAGTGAGTTAAGAACAGGCTGTTGTGCTGAGGAATCTGGTGATAATACCACAATGTTAGCTCAAGAAAGAGAAGTTAGTAGCCTGCACATTCTGCTATTTCTATGGGGCCGAAAATGATCTGCCCTCTGCTTACCAGAGCAACACCAAAGTATCTATGAGTAAAAGGAATGTTAGAACTTGACATCCTGATTGTTTCTCTTATTTCTACAATCCAATTATCTGAGCAAGGGGTATGCAAAAAGTGCCATCTGCACAACACAATCCCCCTCCAATTCAGCTGTATCTTGGAAGAGTAAATAACACACACTCTAAAGTCATATTTCTTTGGCAAAGAAAACATGTATTCTCATGATGGTCACGAAAGGCTCATTTAAAATAGGTATGTTCAGAGTCATCTCCTTATTTTAACTGTTTCATGATAAAACAAGGTTAGGCAAAAACTAAAACCGAATAAAATTATATTTTTTTAAATCACATTACTGACTTTTTTTGTGCTACCACTATCTTTACAATATATGTCCCAGTGAAATCTCTAAACTTGTTTCACTTTACTGAAACATTATGGCAATATCTTGTCCTTCTATCTTTTTGGGCCACTTAGATTTTATAATCTGGTATTCTAAATTTAGTATTAATTCATCTGAATATTTTCCAAACTTCTCAAAAAAAATTCTTTAATATATAATTTTTAAAAATTTCTTTAAAATTGTTGTGGGTATTTAGTAGGTATATACATTTATGGGGTAACATATGATTTTGAAACAACATTTAAAGAAACAGTTTTAGCACTCACAAATGATATTACTATCAGAGGGGAATGTCACCTTTCTACTCTTGTTTTTAAAGTGTTTTTCTTCTTCTTCTTCTACTCTTCACACTTCTGATCTCTTTCCCCAATCCCCTGACGAGCTAGAATAAACGGTGAATTTGGAAAGAATAGGAGCTCAGCTCCTTCCTCTCTTTTCTTCCTTTTTTGGCATTTTCCTGCCTGCTTAGCACATTTGTTCTTGGTTATTCTTGGTCATGTTACAAAATGTAAGGGTAAAGGCCAGACCCCAAGAGGTGGATGAAGAGACTGTTGACAGTCTAGTTGTAGCTCGGTAGGTTGGGCCATTAAATTTTGGAATTCAGTGACAAGCCCATTCAGCTTTCACACATCCTCTAAGCGAGGTTTCTCATGATGGGGTTATTTCGGATGTCATTTTTCTCATTCCTTTTCTTGTTTCTTAATAGTTTCACTACTCAGGAGGGACAGAGGGGTACTAGTTTTGGGGCCTCCTCAAGACCTCAACAGTAGCCAAGGAGTGTAACCTTTCACCTGGAAAACTGCTATAGTGTATCTATAGCATATATAGGATGATCTCGCCAATGCTGCATAAGCCATGTTCTCATCGGAGGGCAAGGGTGAGTTTCTGTGGCTAAAGCTGAGGAGTAGGTAACATTGCCCCGGGGGAGCAGGCAGAATAAGCAGAAAAGGCACCTAAAGGTGGAACCTGGGAGAACAGATCATTTGAGAAATTATCCAAGAAAAAAGGTATACCAAAGAGAACTGGAAAGTAATAGAAGGAGAATCAGAAGAGTATAATGTCTCATCAGCCAAGGAGAGAAAGAATTTCAAGATGGGTCACTAGAGACACTTACACTTATTAATTTCTCAGAAATCTCATGGCATAGAAAGAAAGAATTTGATGGGGAGACTGCAAATTAGGGAAATTTTTCAAGGAAAAAATTAGTAAGGACTCTATTTCACAGCATTGAGTTTAATATTAATAATAATTATTATTATTTTGAGACAGGATCTCACTCTGTTGCCCAGGCTGGAGTTCAGTGGCACCATCTTACATCACTGCAGTCTTGACCCCCTAGGCTTAAGCAAGTCTCCTGCCTCAGCCTACTGAGTAGGTGGGACTGCAGGCAGGCACCACCATGCCTGGCTAATTATTTTGTTTTATTTTTAGTAGTGACTAGGTCTCACTATGTTGCCCATGCTGGTCTTGAGTCTTGAACTCCTGAACTGAAGCGATCCTCCCACCTCGGCATCCCAAAGTGCTGTAATTACACGCATGAACCACCATGCCCAACCTGTGTTATCTTGTTGTTCTGATGTTACATAAATATGTGAAAGCATAAAACTCATTTTAACCTCATTATGTTTATGGCTTTTATGTAATTATAAACATTGAGTAAATTTCTAAGTTAAATACAAGTGAAATTATTAAACAGTAGTCAAGTCGAATCATTATTATAGATGATTATTTTCCCAGAAACCAAATTATTGATTCCAAAGTGATGATACAAATTGACACTAGCCAGATAGTTTGGGTTTTGGCCTATAGATGCCACTGTGTTCTTCAGGTAACTAAGTTTTCCCACCACTTTTCTCTGATGGAATGATAGGAAACTTCCATTCAATGTGCCCTGAAGTTACTTGCTCTTCATCTGCACAAACTCATTATTTGCATATTATGTTGGCATCTGTTCCTTTACCGTTAGTCAATGTCATTCAAAGTAGCACTGCTTGTTACCAACTAGATCAAGCTGGGGCGGTGAAATAAGGAAACATGACTCAGATACCAAATGATTATGCAGACAGCCCATTGTATGCTTATGTTGTGGCTTAAACGAAAATAAAAACATTATTATTGCCGGGCGTGGTGGCTCAAGCCTGTAATCCCAGCACTTTGGGAGGCCGAGGCGGGTGGATCACGAGGTCAAGAGATCGAGACCATCCTGGTCAACATGGTGAAACCCCGTCTCTACTAAAAATACAAAAAATTAGCTGGGCATGGTGGTGCGTGCCTGTAATCCCAGCTACTCAGGAGGCTGAGGCAGGAGAATTGCCTGAACCCAGGAGGCGGAGGTTGCGGTGAGCCGAGATCGCGCCATTGCACTCCAGCCTGGGTAACAAGAGCGAAACTCCGTCTCAAAAAAAAAAAAAACAAAAAACAAAAAACAAAAACAAAAAAAAAAACATTATTATTGCATTGAAAATTTCATGCTAAAATTTTGCGGTAGGGAATTGGCAAACAGAGTCCATTGGTGGATCTCAGCTGAATAAATACTGATTAAGGGTCTCCTTCCCCATACCTGTTACTCTATTCAGAAAAGAGGATAGTTGCTATGAAATGATCAAGTTCGTAAATAATTTATTGGGCCATACCTTCTGGAGCTGGAGATTGCATTGTGCCTAGCAAGGAGATTAGAGTCCAAGGGACTCCTGCTACTAAGGGAAAGCCTAGTAGGCTTTCCCCCGATCTGTCTCTTTATATTTCTCTCTTGCTTCCTCTTTTACTTTTTGCAATCTCTCTCTCTCTCTTTTGTATTTTGAGACGGAGTCTCACTCTGTCGCCAGAGCTGGAGTGCAGTGGGGGCAATCTTGGCTCACTGCAGCCTCCGCCTCCTGGGTTCAAGTGATTCTCCCTGCCTCAGCCTCACTAGTAGCTGAGATTACAGGTGTGTGCCACCACGCTCAGCTAATTTTATTTTTTTTTTGTAATTTTAGTAGAGATGGAGTTTTGCCACGTTAGCCAGGCTGGTCTTTAACCCCTGACCTCGTTATTCGCCCGCCTTGGCCTCCCAAGGTGCTGGGATTACAGGCATGAGTCACTGTGCCCTGCCTACTCTTTGCAATCTCTTACACCAAGGTCTCAAGCATGGGAGCTGCCTGAATTCTAGTAAGATTTAAACAATCCATTAAAGGAAGAAATTTTAACAGCAAAGAATGCTTTCTGCCACAGGTATCCAAAAACTAAACCTGGTTTAATCAAACATGGTCTTTCTAATATAACAAAAAGTCTGGAGATAAATAGTTACAAGACAGTTCAGCTGCTCAATAATGTCATTTAGCTCTCCATTTTCTGGCTCTGCTATTTTTAGGATGCTGGCCTTTTAGTGTTCTTTGCTTCATAGTTGCAAGATAGCTGTCACAGCTTTGGAAATCATGCCCATGTTCTAGCAGGAACAAAGGAAAAAGGGAGGTGCTGATCATGTCTTCTTTATTTGTTTATATATTTATTTTTGAGATAAAGTTTCACTCTTGTTGCCCAGGCTGGAGTGCAATGGCATGTTCTCAGCTCACTGCAACCTCCACCTCGCAGGTTCAAGCAATTCTCCTGCCTCAGCCTCCTGAGTAGCTGGGACTACAGGCACCCACCACCATGCTAAGCTAATTTTTTGTATTTTTTAGTAGATGTGGGTTTCCATCACATGGGCCAGGCTGGTCTCAAACTCCTGACCTCAGGTGATCCACCTGCTTTGCCTTCCCAAAGTGCTGGGATTATAGGTGTGAGCCACTGTGCTCAGCCTCTTCTTATTTATTTATTTATTAAATAAAGAAGTAAACACTTTCCCATAGTCACTCTTGCTTCTCTCCTGTTCTTGCCTAAGGAGATTGGGAGAGTAAGTATTTATACTTCCTAGTTACTGTAGAGAAGGTGGATAAGGGAAACTCAGATTGGTAATGGGTGTTTGATTTTGCCAACCAGTGTGTCTGCCACAGATGGTGACAGAGAAAGTTGCTGGGTCATTGTTGTTCCAATCCCCCACCCAGAGGACAGACTTCCAAGCTATGCAGAAGGATATGTGGCAATAACAACAGACGCCTGGAGGGAAGCAATTATATACAATTGTGATTAACTTGTTGGGGAGTCTGGAGGTAGGTAATGATTTGGGATATAAAGTCTGAAAGTGTTTTAGAACAAGATCACCGGACCAAATTATGAACCCTCTATTAGTTTTTTAAACTGTGCTCAGAAGCATTACAGATTAGGGACCCATTAGAAATGAGCAAAGCCATAAAGAAAATACTCTGAGAACTTTGTAGATGGTTCCAAAATAAACAAAAAGACATGAGACATGTGAATATATATAACTTAGACTATTAGGAGGAGTCAAATTATTTGAAGCCAAATGAGCGGAAATGTGAATGAAGATAAGTATTTTAATCCAGAAATAGTTTTTTAGAAGTAGTAATTTTGTGATTATCTTCTGTGATGTATATTCTACAATACTTTTGAGGATATATTTTATAATTGTCTTATAATCAAACATTATATTTGTAAAATGAATTTAAGCCTCATTTTTAATTAAGATAAAGTTAAATTCTGGTTGTCTACCCAAAGTTAAAGAAATTATTAGAGGTTGGGCGCGGTGGCTCATACCTATAATCCCAGCACTTTGGCAGGCTGAGGAGGACGGATTGCCTGAGGTCAGGAGTTTGAGACCAGCCTGACCAACATGGAGAAACCCTGTCTCTACTAAAAATACAAAATTAGCTGGGTATGGTGGTACATGCATATAATCCCAGCTACTCTGGAGGTTGAGGCAGAAGAACCGCTTGAACCCGAGAGGCAGAGGTTGTGGTGAGCTGAGATTGCGCCATTGCACTCCAGCCTGGGCAACAAGAGTGAAACTCCATCTCAAAAAAAAAAAAGAAATTCTTAGAAATCATTTTATGCAAAATATGTCTGTATTCATATGTTTATTGCAGTACTATTCACAATAGCGAATATATGGAATCAATGTAAGTGTCCATCAACAGATGATTGAATGAAGAAAATGTGCCATATATACACAATGGAATACTGTTCAGCTACAAATAAGAATGAAATCATGTCTTTTGCAGCAACACAGATAGAACTGGAGGTCATTATCTCAAGCAAAGCAAGCCAGACACAGAAAGTCAAATATCACTTTTCTTACTTATAAGTGGGAGACAACTATTGTGCGCATGTGGACATTGCGTGTGGAATAACAGACAATGGGGACTTGGAAGAGTGATGGGTCAGATAGGGTGGTTGCTGAGAAATTACTTAATGTGTACAACATATATTATATGGGTGATGGATACCTTAAAAACTCTGACTTTATCACTATACAATTGATACATGTAATAAAATTGCCTTTGTACCCCACATTTATAGAGACGCCATCAGATTTATTGTTAAATGTCTCTCAGGCATAAAAACTTTTTGAAATCTTCAAAGACTGGATGAGCTATGAATTTCTTTTTTATATAATCCATGTGATTATACTCTCATTGAGAAGCAAATATACTGCTTATTATTTTAAGAGTTTACAATTTTTAGAAAAGAATCACCTGAAGTCAGGAGTTCAAGATCAGCCTGGCCAACATGGTGAAACCCTGTCTCTACTAAAAATATAAAAATTAGTCAGGCATGATGGCAGGTGCCTATAATTCCAGCTAATTGGAAGGCTGAGGCAGAATCACTTGAACCCGGGAGGCAGAGATCACGCCACTGTACCCAGCCTGGGTGACAAAAGCAAAACTCTGTCTCAAAAAAAAAAAAAAAAGTATTAATTCAATGTATTCATCAGGTATCTAACGAACGCTTTCCATGTGCCAGGCAAGTCCAGTAATAGGAATGGAGAATACAGTGGTGAATATGAAAAGTGGCCCTGTGGGCTGGTAGGGGACAAAAGACAATTAAAAAACTAACTCAATAAAGTACAATAAATGGATGGGGAAGTACCAAGCGATAACGAGTGTGGTGCAGAGTATACAACCCAGGCAGCAGTGCCGAATCAGCAGTGGGGTTCCTGGAGAGGTTAGAAAAGACATCTTAGATGAGGTGATGCCTAAGGTGAAATCTAACAGATAAGTGAAATTAGCCAAATGGATGGTTGGGGTGAGGATGTGGTTGGAAACAATCTTTTTCCAATTTGAAGTAGCAGCACGTGTGAGAGTGAGTGAAGAGACCATTGAAGGGGAGACAGGCAGTGAAAGCAGACAAATTTCTAAAGTTGCGAGTCAGGAGACTTGAGTTCTAGTCTTTGCCCTGCGTCTTTTGAGACATGTGTGAGAAATTGGGAAAGTCATTTTAGGTACAAAGTCTCTCTTGATGAGATGTATTTTCTGATTTGCTTAGATACGACTGGTCTCTCACTTGTGAACTGCAATCATAGCATAGTCAGCACTCGTTTCTGATGGATCACATGTCCTAGCATTCTGGTGTTTTGCAGCCAGAATTTAAGTTAAAAACTGGCTGGGCATGGTAGCTCATGCCTGTAATCCCAGCACTTTGGGAAGCCAAGGCAAGTGGATCACCTGAGGTTGGGAGGCCAGCCTGACCAACATGGAGAAACCCTGTCTCTACTAAAAATACAAAATTAGCTGAGCATAGTGGTGCATGCCTGTAATCCCAAATACTCAGGAGGCTGAGGCCTGAGAACCTCTTGAACCTGGAAGGCGGTCGTTGAGGTAAGCCGAGATCCTGCCATTGCGCTACAGCCTGGGCAACGAGAGTGAAATTCTGTCTCAAAAGAAAAAAAAAAGTTGAAAACCACTGTTCAGTATATTAAGTGGTATCCGAGGGCTCTAAAGCCTAAAGATCATTTTTTGTCAAGTGGTTGCACTGTGTTTTGTTTTTCAGGGTTTTTATGGGGGGGGGTGAGGGGTCGTTAAATAAGCATGTCTCTATTCTTTAATCCCAAACATTTACTTATGACAAATGTAACAATTGACGGAAATTTAAAAAACACCAGATACGCCAGGCGTGGTAGCTCAAGCCTGTAATCCCAGCACTTTGGGAAGCTGAGGTGGGCAGATCACGAAGTCAAGAGATCAAGACCATCCTGGCCAACATGGTGAAACCCCGTCTCTATTAAAAAAAAAAAAAAAAAAAAAACCACCAGAAACAGTACTTCTTAAATGATTTTCCTTGGTTCAAAATTTATCCCTGCTTGTTTTCTCTTGCTTTTCAGGTGATTAACTCTTCTCTTTCTAGTTTGAGCTATTCAGTGCAAGACTCCTCTGTAGTCTTTCCAAGTGGAATGTTATAAAAACAAACAAACCTTTACAGGTATTGATCGACTTACGACCTATGCAACTTAACGACCACTCGACTTTACGACCACAATCGCTGGCCACAACTGTTCCGTGTCTGGCAGTGCAAACGTTGCCCAGCTGGGCGTACGACAGTGCGGACCAGCTTCCGTCGGCACTACCATCTCCGCGTGCACCATTTAAATTGTTATCCGAGACTCGGTACAGCAATTTGTGTTTTGTGTCTAGGTTATTTTTCATCAAACCCCTCCCAGGATGTCTACCAAGAAGAAATTGTCTTTGTCTACACCTCAGCCTGCCAAGGAAAGAAAGGCCATCGATCTCGACACGAAAATGAAGGTAATTAAGCAGTAAGAAGGAGGAAAGAAAGTGAATGTGATTGCACGTGATACGAAGTTATCACACTCGACTGTGTCGACGATTTTGAAAGATAAAGAAGGAATTCGTGAAGCTGTGAAAGGTTCTGCACCCATGCGATCAACAGTTATAACAAAGCAACGAAGTGGGCCCATCCTCGAAATGGAGAAATTGCTATATATTTGGATGGAAGATCAAATTCAAAAATGGACACCATTAAGTCTTATGATAAAATATGACTTAAAGATTTTTAGAACATCATTTCACAGTACTGTACATATAGCCTACTCAACTTACGACCAAATCATGTTACGACCGGTCTGTCGGAACCAATCGTGGTCGTAAGTCGAGCACTAGATGTATTTATATTATGCCAGCTGAGGTGTCAGAGCCCTGGCATCAGAAAATGCTGGGCTCACGGGTCACAGGGTAGTAAGAATTTACAGAAGACAGTATAGGTTTGAAATATAGTTTGATTATAAAGAAAATACACTGCAGAAGAGTGCAGCGGGGCACCTCGGCAAGAGAGGACTGAGTGGATTGTAGGCCATGATCAATGATAATACTTTTAGATATTTTGGTGCCTTAATGTTAGCAAGGGTTGCACAATGAGTTTTGACATGCATGCATCGGAGACGTATAGAAATTCTAGTTACTTACAAATTTTTGAGAAAGATGCCTGGAACCAGATGCCAGGTTTAGATAATAGGGGAGTCTAATTACCTCTAAATTCCTCACATAAGTAGTTTTGCCTCTGGGTGGCCTGCTTGATGGTCACCAGGTGATCTCTGCCCTCCTTATACTATAAGCACTTGCACTTGAAAGTGTCATTTGGCCTCCTGACATGCTGTGCCTGGGAATTAGGTGAGAACAGTAGTTGGGCCAACCTAATGAATCACAAAACCTGTTAATTAGTGCTGGAAAATGTTCCCCCCACCCCTCGTTGTGCCCTAACTCCTATGTAATGTCTTGATAAATTCTGACCTTACTGTTTTGGAGGCTAAGAGAAAAAAACCTAATGTCCCTGTTATCCCTTGATGCAAAAATGCTCATTGAAAAAAGTAAGGTTTTCCAATATTTGAAACCTTCTGGCTGGGTGCAGAGGTTCACTGCTGTAATCCTAGCGCTTTGGGATGTGGGGCGGGAGGATTTCTTGAGCCCAGGAGTTTGAAACCAGCCAAGGCAATATGGCAAGACTCCCATCTCTACAAAAAAAGAAAAAAAAGGTTTAATTAGCTGGGTGTGGTGGCATGTACCTGTGGTACCAGTGACACAGGAGGCAAAAAAAAAAAAACAAGAACCAAAAACCAAAGAATAAAAACAAAAACAAACACCTTTTTTTCTGGGTATTTTATCATACTCAAAGATTTAAATGCAGGTTATATATTTGACAAAATATATAGTTCTCAAAATCAGTCTTACCTCCTAATATTCTTTCAAGTTTTATTCCCTGAATTTGTTCTAATTTTCAAAATAAAAATCCAAATTAACACCTCTCTTAAAAACAACTTTTTCTTTAATGGCTTAACTTCATTCAGCTTTACCTGGTAAACAAGGGGGAAAATCAAAGAATAAATCGTCTTCTAGGGGTGACAGCTGGCGTTTTAACACCTGCCTTTACACCTAAGAGGCAGAGATCAGACATGGTTGCATCTCTGTTGTTCATTTAGTGGACCAGATTTCATACATAATCCTCTCTTGCTTTTTGTCTTTCACTTTTTCTGAGAGATAAGCTAGCAAAGCTTCTCCATTGTAAGAGAGACAAAATTGAAAATTTGGTCATGACTTTACTACCTGAGAAAAACAACGTACTATGCTTCTTGGAGAAGTAATATACAATGAATTTTCCTAGAATTATAAAAGGGTTATTATTTGTCCAGTATTTAAAGAGGAACTAAGGGGTCTGTCTCTCAGGTATGTAGCATCTATTCTTAACACTTTTAGATATCAATCTAGTCCCCTTTGGAATTTATTGTTGACTCAACTGGAGTATTTTTTTCTTTTAGTGGAAATAAGTAAATGCATTTATTTTTATTTAAAAATATATATTTCTTCTACTTTGCTCTATGGTATCACAGCAGAAAAGTTCAAGTGCAACCAAAAAGCTTTTGAAATGTCTAAATGAGGGAACATTAAACTACCTCTTCTGGGATTTAGCAAATGGAATCTGGTAGAAGAAATCAAAATAATGACCCTAAAATCCTATGATTTATTTTTTTAAGCATGCTTTTATATCCATTATATCATTTGATCTACAGCCTTATTAGCACAGCATGAAAAGGTAGAATTTTCCAAAAGTGTATCTGTTCCCATCTGTTGTCTCAGCTACCTGTCTCAATTACTGTTTCTACTGAGATTTTTTGCTCATGTTTACACTTTATTTTCAATTACGTGTGAAAATTACTCTCTTGCATCATACAAACTTTTTTTTTTTTTTTTTTTTTGAGACGGAGTTTCACTCATGTTACCCAGGCTGGAGTGCAATGGCGTGATCTCGGCTCACCGCAACCTGCGCCTCCTGGGTTCAGGCAATTCTCCTGCCTCAGCCTCCTGAGTAGCTGGGATTACAGGCACGCACCACCATGCCCAGCTAATGTTTTGTATTTTTAGTAGAGACGGGGTTTCACCATGTTGACCAGGATGGTCTCGATCTCTTGACCTCATGATCCACCCGCCTCGGCCTCCCAAAGTGCTGGGATTACAGGCTTGAGCCACCGCGCCCGGCCTGCATCATACAAACTTTAATCTCATTTTTTTCCCTTTATTCCTTCAGTGGAACCTTAAGTATTGGCATTCCTCAAGATTCAGTTCTTGATCCTCTTTCCTTTTATTATTGCTAACCGTGCAGGCTCTTCCTTGGAGATCTTACTTGCAGGGTCTCCTTCAATTGTCACTTTCATGGATGACTTCTAAATGAATGTCTCCAGTACTGACCTCGCTCCTCAGAACTCATTTCTAGATGAATTTTTAGATTCACATTTCAAAATTTCTTGTAGAAAGCCATAATTTAGTGTCTTTCAGCTAAAGGACATTAAAAGACTAAGGTCAGGTTTAGAAACAGACAAGTTTGTGTGTGAGTTAATGTTTGCATCTACTGCAAAGATAAACCAGAGATTAATTTTAGATTTTTGTTGCTTTATGTTAATCGACTCTTTCTATACATTAAACTTGGTCCTCAGTTTTTAGATATGAGTATAGAAAACCAACATAGTATCATGAAGCTGATAAAATGTGCTTTACATTTTTCAATCATCCAAACATTTCATAATGTATTATCTTGAATTTCAATAGCATACTTCTATAAATGTTCAACAACTTATAGACAAAAACATGCATTTCTAAAATTCAAATCAGTTTCCTTAATCGATTTGCTATTATACTTTAAAATCACTCTTAAATGAGTTGGCAGACCAAAATGAATCTCACACAGTTTCCTAAAGGCTTGTGGCAGTGGCTTAGGTTGGACTTTCAATATAAGGGAATATTTACCAAATAAAAGGCCATTGATTTTTGTATTAGACAAAGATATCTGGAAATTTCTAGATGGATTTAGGGATTTTGGTCATTCTAAGGAGAATCTAGAGGTAAGCCTCATCTGCCTCATGGGTAGAGTCCAAGTTATCATTTCCCTTCCTACATCCTTACAAGATTCCAGGAGAATCTGTCAATGGCTCTGAAGCCAGGCTCAGGAGGGCATTGGTATTCAGCAAATGGGGCATTTTGCTTCATTCCTTCAACATAAGCTCTCCTGAAAGCTTTGTGCAGAGGCGGGAAAAGGGGCTATCATCCCCTTAAATGAATAGCCGAGTTAGTGAGTATAAAATATAAGATGTATTTTGCTTGTTATTCACTAATCGGGAAGCAAACATAGGCAAAATCACGTAACGGTGGTGGTTACGCGCACCCCGTTGGGGGTCCGGGCTGGAAAGCCGCGGCAAGGGGCGTGGCCCCGAGGAGGCGGAGACAAGATGGCTGCCCAGAGTGCTTGGAGGACCTAAGAGGCGGTGGCCGGGGCCACGCCCCGGGCAGGAGGGCCGCTCTGTGCGCGCCCGCTCTATGATGCTTGCGCGCGTCCCCCGCGCGCCGCGCTGCGGGCGGGGCGGGTCTCCGGGATTCCAAGGGCTCGGTTACGGAAGAAGCGCAGCGCCGGCTGGGGAGGGGGCTGGATGCGCGCGCACCCGGGGGGAGGCCGCTGCTGCCCGGAGCAGGAGGAGGGGGAGAGCGCGGCGGGCGGCAGCGGCGCTGGCGGCGACTCCGCCATAGAGCAGGGGGGCCAGGGCAGCGCGCTCGCCCCGTCCCCGGTGAGCGGCGTGCGCAGGGAAGGCGCTCGGGGCGGCGGCCGTGGCCGGGGGCGGTGGAAGCAGGCGGGCCGGGGCGGCGGCGTCTGTGGCCGTGGCCGGGGCCGGGGCCGGGGCCGTGGCCGGGGACGGGGCCGGGGCCGGGGCCGGGGCCGCGGCCGTCCCCCGAGTGGCGGCAGCGGCCTTGGCGGCGACGGCGGCGGCTGCGGCGTCGGCGGCGGCGGCAGCAGCGGTGGCGGCGGCGCCCCCCGGCGGGAGCCGGTCCCTTTCCCGTCGGGGAGCGCGGGGCCGGGGCCCAGGGGACCCCGGGCCACGGAGAGCGGGAAGAGGATGGACTGCCCGGCCCTCCCCCCCGGATGGAAGAAGGAGGAAGTGATCCGAAAATCTGGGCTCAGTGCTGGCAAGAGCGATGTCTACTACTTCAGGTACCTCCCTGGGGGCGGGGAGGGGGTGGCGGGGTCAGGCCGGGGTCAGGGGTCAAGAGCAGGCCTGGGTAGGGGATGCCAGGATGAGAGCTACGGCCCGGGGGGCATGATGTGGCAAGGAAAGGCTGGCCTGGTGGTGGAAGGTGGCTGAACCCTTGAGTGAGAGTTGACCCCAGTGCGTTGGGAAGGAGTGTCAAAGGTGGAGGCCCGCAGGAGGGCATCTTAAGTGGAAGGCGTCGGGGGAAGATGGTTTGCGAAGAAAGGGTTAACCTGGCAGGGATGGTTAATCCACTGAAGGGTTAAAAGGAGGTGTAATTCATCGAAACTATAAAACCCAGTCACTGTTGGCTCCTGTCCCAGCCTGTCCCAGATTCATCATCACAAGTGTTTAATCATGCACATGTGGAAGAATTAGCTATCTACGGTAACAAGGTTTCATTTACTTCATCCAAGAAAGTATCGTATAAAGCAGCTATTTGGAATGTCTGGTGTTTTTGGAACTTCCTTGTTGTTGCAGAGTATACTCTTTTGAAACTGGCACACTGTACTAAGTTTTTAGACTCCTAGACCAAAATTTGCTCCCCAGGAAACATTTGTCAATGTTCTTACACCTGGGGAGGGTGTGATACTGGCATCTAGTGGGTAGAGGCCAGCGATGCTGCCCCATATTCGATAATACAAAGGAAAGCTCTCGCAACAGACTGATCTGGCCCAAAATGTCACCTGTGCTGATGTTGAGACATCCTATTTTAAATGATTCAAGGTTTTTCACCTCAATCTTGCAATCCTGTGGTCATGCTGTTCATGTCTCCCCCGCAACCCCCCAGACGGAGTCTCGCCCTGTCGGCAGGGCTGGAGTGCAATGGCGCGATCTCTGCTCACTGCAACCTCTGCCACCCAGTTTCAAGCGATTCTCCTGCCTCAGCCTCCTGAGTAGCTGGGATTACAGGTGTCTGCCACCATGCCTGGCTAATTTTTTGTACTTTTAGTGGAGACGGGGTTTCACTATGTTGGCCAGACTGGTCTTGAACTCCTGACCTCGTGATCCGCCTGCCTCGGCCTCCCAAAGTGCTGAGATTACAGGCATTAGCCACCTCACCTGGCTCCCAGGTGGGACTTTTAGAATTTTTTTTTTTTTTTTTTTGAAATGGATTGTCACTCTGTCACCCAGGCTGGAGTGCAATGGTGTGGTCTCGGCTCACTGCAACCTCTGCCTCCCGGGTTCAAGTGATTCTCCTGCCTCAGTCTCCCGAGTAGCTGGGACTACAGGTGCGTGCCACCACACCTAGCTAATTTTTGTATTTTTAGTAGAGACGGAGTTTCACTATGTTGGCCAGGCTGGTCTTGAACTCCTGACCTCGTTATCCTTCCGCCTCAGCCTTCCAAAGTGCTGGGATTACAGGTGTGAACCACTGTGCCCGGCCTTCATGTCTTCAGTTTGTGTGACCCAGTAAGCTCAAGAAAGTGCCTATGGCTATCAATACCCGTGGACTTATAAACAAATTTACTAAATTTTGTAATAAGCTATCCCATTGATAGAAGACAATATAAACTTGTTTTCAGTCGTTTGGAAATACGGTTTGTGGACTGATTTAAGCATTTTTCAGGGAATGTTTATGGGTATTGGAGACAATTGTCAGTCATTTAGCCATTGTAATAATGTTACGAAGGATTTCCTGTCCTCTTCAAGTAGTTCTGGGAAAATGCGTCTATACACATACAATGCTTATGAACTAAGAATACTTTTAACTAGATTGAAAAAGTTAAAGAAATATACATACACATATATACATATGCACACACAGGAATGTGATCACTGCTGCTGCAGCATGTAAATATGAACACATTCCTGATGGTTGCCATATATGGATGAGTAAGTAGTTTTAGTAAATTCACCTCAAGCAAAAAAAGAAAAGTGATGTTTCATTTTAACTTAGTTTTCCTCTTGACCTAAGACCCTCATCTTGAGACCTCATATGATAAAATGGAAAACTTATTTTAAATATAATAGTGATAATCGCCTGTGGTCCCAGCTACTCAGGAGGCTGGGTTGAGAGAATTTCTTGAGTCCAGGAGTTCCAGGCTGCAGTGACCTGGGTGATAGAGTGAAACCCCATCTCTTTAAAGAAAAAAAAGAAAAAGTGTGATAATCCTGTTTTGTATTTCCTCATCAAATATTTGATTTAATGGCAAAAAAATTATTGTGAGCACTTTCACAGGTCCTCCCTCAGGCTGTGGGGCCAGGATTTGGTAGCTGGTGCTGAAAGAAAGCCTTTGATGGCATCCTTGCCCTGGGACTGTGCCAGTGGCAGCTGTCACTCAAGGGGACAATTTCTCCTGATAAAATATTTAAAAAAAAAAAAAAGTTACTGTGGTTAAAAAAGATTAGTCCTCTCAAGTTCATTAGTTTCACTTACTGCTGTTCACAATTGTTCATTTTTTGGTATCTTTCATTACCAGCATTCTGTTTTCTTTCTAAGCAGGCAGTCTGCATAACCTCCTTTGAACTATGTGCCTTGTAGGCAATTATATTTGACAAGACTGTTCTGTGTCTGTGATTGAACTCCTTGAGGAATAGATGACTAGTCTGTTCTCAGTAGAGCATCTTAAACTTTGAATTTTACTCGCTGTGGCAGTTCTCCTGGGATATGGTTTGTTTGGTTTTGGGATGATGTATTTTTCAAGCTAACTTTGGCGATTGCAAAACTTTCTGTTTGTTTGTTTTCCTTGTCATAGTTGGAAAAGTTATTTCAAGAAGTCAAATTGTTGTAGTGCTCATTTGGATTTATGATTTTCTTGAATGTGTTGCACATTTTTTGATGTTACATTTTTTAAATACAAACTTAGTATTTTATGTTAGGAAAACGGATATGATCAATTTAAAACAAACTTTTAAACAAATTCATCTTAAGGCAGTTGCAAGCCACTGTAGGTAGTTACTCCCTAAAATGAAAGTCTTTTTCTGGGACATTGGAGCATGATTTGCCTTTTACTTGTTTATGTAAAATGGAAAGGACACATTGAACAGATTTGTGCCACACCTGTTTAGTTCAGGGCCAAAAGGAGCATTGTCTGCTGTTTATTAACTATCTACAAAGGCTTAGTTACTTTACAGGATTGTTAACACCCAGTCTTGGTTTTCTTCTGAAAGGTTACATTCTGAAGCAGTAACATATACTTAGCATAATATGATAATTGTGATAGGATAGTTACTTTGACTTGTGACTGTAGCTTTCTGTGATGAATGATAGGCGGTTACTTATTGTAAAGGAAGACAAATTATTTTTCAGTCTACAGCGTCACTGCTTTATGTATTAGTGTCCCCATATACACTCCACCCTTTAAAAATTCCAGTAATTCACAGAACACCCACTATCTGCTAGTAGGTGGGTTAAGAGTTAATTCTCCCGTTGGTAATGTGAGCACCTGCACCCAGTTGTTCACACAGATTCTAATAATGCTAACCCCTGAATTAGCCTGCCCCTGGGGAGATTAATTTAAACAAATCTGTGTCTGTTAATTTAGGGTGTGGCAGACACTTATAATTGGTCTGAAATTAAGCTCATCGAGAAAGCCGCAAATTTTGGTAGTTTTTTGGCTGCTTTTTTGAAACTGCCAAGTTCTAATAGGAAGAAGGCGTGCCCCTAGTTGTCAGTTAAGCAATATAATTATGCCTTCTGTCAGGATTACTGATAGTGTTGTGGCAGTTCATATGTTATCATCCAATGTGTTTGTTTAAAAGGGTGTGGTTTGATCGTATCCATTGGTATATTTTCTGAAAAAGCTTGTTCCATCGTTTGAACCCATTATTTGAACAATAATTTTCTGACTTGTCTACTCGACTCCTGTCATTTCTAGTTTCTTGCATAACATTTGCTGATTGATATTTTTGAAATATTTTCTTATTCACAGGGTCTTCTTTTAGTTTCCCTCTCTTGCCCTTTTAAAAAATCAAGTTTAAACTTGTTCAATTCTAGTCTTCTTTCTTTCTCTTTCTTTCTTTCTTTCTTTCTTTCTTTCTTTCTTTCTTTCTTTCTTTCTTTCTTTTTCTTTCTTTCTTTCCTTTCCCTCCCTCCCTCCCTCCCTCCCTCCCTCCCTCCCTTCCTTCCTTCCTTCCTTCCTTTTTCCTCTCTAAAAAAATTCTTTTTTATTTTAATATGTATTTATATAGACAGTGTCTCACTGTATTGCACAGGCTGGTCTTGAACTCCTGGGCTTAAGCAGTCTTCCCACCTTAACCTCCCAAAGTGTTGGGATTACAGGCATGAGCCACTGTGCCCGCTAGAGTTCTAGATTCTTGGTTATAACTAGGGTTAAAGAACTTGGTAATGGTAAACTATTACAGCTGCTGCCATAAAGTATCATTTGATTGGATACTGGAAACATGTTTTTGACTCTTTTTTTAAATCAAAATTATGATGTATTTGCACCTGATGTTATCACACTTCTGAAAAAAGAAAAAGGTATAGTGGGACCAGAGAATTAAAATAAGCAAAGGGAGAGATGCATGATGAGAAACTAAAAAGATTTTACTGGCTGAGTGTGGTGGGTCATGCCAGGAATCCCAGCGCTTTGGAAGGCTCAGACAGGTGGATTGCCTGAACCCAGGAGTTTAAGACCAGCCTGGGCAACATGGGGAAACCCCGTCTTTACAAAAACAAGAAAATTAGCTGGGCATGGTGATACATGCCTGTAATCCCAGCTATTCTAGGAGGCTGAGATGGGAAGACAACCTGAGCCCAGGGAGATCGAGGGTTTATCAATTGGTATTACAACTAACATTTTGTAAAACAGGCCTTAAAATGATTTCTTAGTTTTTGCTTTATTTCTTTTACCTGTGGTGGTGTGTTGGGATAAAATTGGTTGAGATATTTTATTAATAAGGCTACACATTTTCTAGTTTCTAATTTTCATCATCTATGTGAAGGTACTACAGAAAGCCTTTTTTCTGGGATTTTGAATATTAGCAATACAGTGAAAATGGTAAATAGGAGGCTCATAGTGCATAGACACAAGTGAGAAATCAGCATTTGAATTTCATTCACTGTAATATAGGATATAGTAGTGTAGGGTCTTCTGTGCCTTAATTCTATGTGTATTTGTGTTTACAGCTCTCAAAATTTTGGCAGCTATCAGCATTATTTTGCTAAATGCTTTACATGAATTATCATATTGGATTCTTATAACTGTATGAGACATAGGTACAATTATCTCCATTTTACAAATGGGGAGTTGGCAAAGGGAAATAGCGTGCTTGGGGTTGTACAGCTAGTAAGTGCAAAGTTACGATCCTAAAGCAGGTGGTTTAACCGCAGAACTCCTAACCACCGTGCTCTGTTGCATGACATAGAGATTCCTACTTGTATTCTCAAATATTGCAACACCTCATGTCTAATCTACTTTATTGGGCTTAGTGTGCCATTAAAATAATGTGATTATTTACTATTGTGTTTGTATCCTGAAGGTGTCAAAGGGTAAATTTTAAATCCTATCTGGTAGTGAAGCTATTGTACCAAAAATGATGCTCCAGCTTTATATAATCCTGGAGGGGGAAAAAATATAATAAATCCACATAATTAAAGCAGTATTGTTCTGAGTAAAAAAAGTGATCAATTTGTTAAAAAAATTCTCTCTTTGATAATTGTTCAAACTGGGATTAACCCTGTTATTTCTCAGATATTGAGGTTTGAAATACAGTTGAATAATACTTTAAAGATCAGTTTAAAAAATCTCTAGTTGGAGAAAGGAAAGAAATCCAATATTTCTAAAGAGCCTCTTGTGTAATTGAAAGTTTGGCTTGCTTTTAGTCTTTTCTCTTGATGTTTCGTGATTGACGCCTGCATCCAGAAATGGAAGACATAGGTGTGGTGGAGATTGTGCTCTGATACATCTTCCTTAGCTGTACCATCACATATTTTTGTGAGATGCTAGAGGAATTTTTGTTAGGGTGCAGCATTGCCATCTGTCCTACATTTGATTTTTAGAAGCTGACATGCAAAGTCTCACCTGCCACAACACCCACAATTACCTATTAAATAGTATGTATTAAAGAAAATACATAGCTCAAAGGAACTGATGCATATACATTCTAAAAATAATCTCCAACAGAAATTGGTAGACTTTTTTTCACATTGCTTTTAAAATTTTAATAATGAGAGTCTTTTTTTCATAATTTAGTTTTAATCGAATTTTAAAGGAAGTGATGCTTTTTTGATTTTGTTTTTTAGATTCTATAATGGGGCTGATAGAAATTCATAACTTTTACTCATATTTAAAATCTTCTCAAGACTTACATGATGAATTAGAAATAAATCATTAACTCTTCATGGATTTAGTGTTTGGCTTGGAATGTTAATACCTCTAACAGCTGTTATGTATTGATCTTTCATTGTTCTCTGCCATTTCCGGTAAGAAATGATTAGGAAAATTTTGTAGAATGATGTTTTACTTAATTTTATCAGAACTTCTAAAAACTAAAACTTCCCAAGGAAGGAGAATATAAATATGGAATACAATGAAGTTTGAATAGTATCTGCAGATTTCATCCTGTATTCTTTCTCAGTATAATACAAATTCAGACTCATTTGTTTGGGATCTTGATGTGCATAGGCTCTATGGATATAAGTAATAAAATTTAAAATTATATTTTGAAATTGAACACTTAGCATTTTCCGGGAATAATCGAGTGTTTTACAGATGTGAGGAAGAAGAACTTATCCCCTTTTATTTTATTTTATTTTATTTTATTTTATTTTTGAGATGGAGTTTTGCTCTTGTTGCCCAGGCTGGCGTGCAGCTGGGATTACCGGCACGTGCTGCCATGCCTGGCTAATTCTGTATTTTTAATAGAGATAGGATTTCACCATGCTGGCCAGGCTGGTCTCAAACTCCTGACTCAGGTGATCCGCCTGTCTTGCCCTCCCAAAATGCAGAGCATTACAGGCGTGAGCCGTGAGCCACCACGCCTGGCCCATCATCCCCTTTTCAAGATTTTTTTTTGAATGCTGTATCTTGGTATTCTTTTCTTTTGTTATTTTTACACTGGAAGAATGCATATATAAGCAAGGATGAATGCCCTTAAAATTCTTTTTAACAGGCATTCATCACTTTTAAAGAGCCTTTCCTAGAGTCCCCTAGCAGAAATGGGAAACTCATATGGCATTTGAGTATAATTCTGTTAACTCTTACCACATTTGCTTTAAGAAATAATTGGTAAGTCTTTGTTGCCCATGAGATTCTGAACCTCCTCAAGGTCAGGAGCTGCATCTAATTCATTTTTGAATCTTCAGTATCCAGCACAGTCCCTGGTATCATATGGAACATTTTAAATAAATCCTTGCTAATTTCTCTATTAATCCAAAAACTTGTGGTTAATGCTGGCTGTAGCAGTAGGCCTGACTGCCCTTATAGGGGCTATTTTGTGTCCCCTACAATTACCAGCATCCTGTCTTGCACTAAATCAGGTATACAAATATTGAATAGCTGAGTAAATGTAATTTTTTCCTCAAACTTGTATATATGTAGTGTTGAGATGTGCGTGTGTATATATATATATGTAAAACCTATAGGCTTTTAGATCTACAATGATTTATAGGACTTTTGATTTCATTTTTAATATTAAATATATTTGCCTGAAAAAAATCTATCTTCAGAAATTGCTTTTGTATCATCTTGGGAGGCTATGTTTCTACCTAATTTTAACTAATTAATTTTTTTATTTGGCTACAAACGTGAAGTGTTTGTTATAGTATCTTGACACCAGAGTGATCTGTATTAAAAAAGAAGAGAAAAATGAAGTAAAAGTAGACATACAAAAGACATGTTGCAACTTTTTAGCACCAGATTCCTGAGTCATAAACTTAACCTGACAAGTTACCATTGACAGTTTCTAAGTGCTTTCTCTACCTTTGCGGACTTATTTGAAGACCAGTAAGGTTACACACAGAACACGCTTTGGTTGTCCTGGTTTAGAATAAAGAATGAGGACTTCTCAGTCGAAAGATTGGGGCTTATATCTTGCTTTACTGTGTTAACCTTGGACGGATAAGTTTTTGTAAGCCTTTGTTTCCTCAACTATAAATCTAGTGTAAGAATTCTACCTTGTGGAATTGTTTTGGAATTAAATGTATTTACCATGTGTGATGGTTAGTAGATCAGTAAAATGTTAGCTCCTTTCTTTTCATTTAATTAATTAGCCAATAGAAATAGAAGCACATGCTTGGTAATTATGTGAAGGTTTACTGTATTTCGTCTATTTTAAAATGTGATTAGTGCAGACCTTAGATTATAAAAGTTCCTCAAATTTTTTTTTTTTAACTGTGTTTCTGTTTTTTTTTTGAGACGGAGTTTCACTCATGTTACCCAGGCTGGAGTGCAATGGCGCGATCTCGGCTCACTGCAACCTCCGCCTCCTGGGTTCACGCAGTTCTCCTGCCTCAGCCTCCTGAGTAGCTGGGATTACAGGCACGTGCCACCATGCCCAGCTAATTTTTTGTATTTTTAGTAGAGACGGGGTTTCACCATGTTGACCAGGATGGTCTCGATCTCTTGACCTCGTGATCCACCCGCCTCGGCCTCCCAGAGTGCTGGGATTACAGGCTTGAGCCACCGCGCCCAGCCCGAGGTTTCTCAAAGTTTTAAAAACATATTATACATAGGCCAGGTATGGTGGTACATACCTGTAATCACAGCACTTTGGGAGGCCGAAGCAGGATGAGGATCGCTTGAGGCCGGAATTTGAGACCAGCCTGGCTAACATAGTGAGACTCTTGTCTCTACAAAAATTTTTTAAAAATTAGCTAGGCATGGTAGCCTGAGCGTGTACTCCTAGCTACTCTGGAGGCTGAGGTGGCAGGATTCCTTCAGCTGAGGAGTTGCTCCACTGCACTCCAGCTTGGGCGACAGAGTGAGACCCTGTCTCTAAACATACACACACACACACACACACACACACACAAAACAAAAAACAAAAAACAAAAAAACACTCTCTGTCACACACACACACACACACACACACACACACACACACGGATTATAAAAGTAACCCATGCTCAGTCAGAATGTTGGGAAAATATAGAAGAGTATAGTGAAGTAATGACAGTCATTATTATAGTCTCAAAGAACTACTGTTTTATCAGGTAATGTTGGTTGTTTAAAAAAAAAAAAAATAGAACCACTGTTAATTTTGACACAGTAGCTTCCAGTCTGGTTTTGAGGCGTATTTGTCTAAGTATATATTAATGTGTGTGTGTATATATATAAGATATATATGTGGGGATATATATATATGTGTACGTACACACACACATATAACTACATACACACACTTTTAATTATGGAAAAGTTCAAACATATGCAAAAATAGATGGAAAAATATAATGAATCCCTATGTAGTCATCATCCAGTTTCAACAGTTACCAGCTCTTGGCCAGTCTTGTTTTATCTATATTCACCCCTTCCCCCTAGTTATATTTTGAAATAATTCCCAAACATACTTAATATCTGACAGTTTTGTAGCAGCATCCAGTCTCCAGTTCAACCAAAGTAACAAATGCCTTAAGGATGAAATTAGGTAGAATTCAACATATATTCATTTTTCACATTTTAGTGGCATACCCTTGTTTTTAATTTTTTTTTTTTTTTTTTTAACTGATACAGAGCTGTGGTCCCCAGCCTTTTTGGCACCAGGGTCCAGTTTCATGGAAGACGGTTTTTCCACGGATTGGGGGTGGGGGCAGGGGAGAATGGTTTTGGAATGAAACTGATCCACCTCTGATCATCAGGCATTAGTTAGATTCTCACAAGGAGCACACAACCTAGGTTCCTTGCATGTGCAGTTCACAGTAGGGTTCATGCTCCTATGAGAATCTAAAGCTACTGCTGATGTGACAGAAGGAAGAGCTTGGGCCATAATTCTCATCTCCTGCTGTGCCACCTCGTTCCTATCAGGCTACGGTTAGTGGCCAGGGCTTGGGGATCCCTGAAATAGAGATAATATTAGCTACAGTAATTTATTGTAATACATTTTTTTCCTTATTCATACTTTATTCCCATCCCCACTGCCAAGGAATTTTTTTTTTTTTTTTTTTGAGGCAGGGTCTTGCTCTGTTGCCCAGGCTGGAGTACAATGATGTGATCATGGCTCACTGTAGCCTCCACCTCCCAGGCTCAAGTAGTCTTCTCACCTCACTCTTCTGAGTAGCTAGGACTACAGGCATGTGCCACCATGCTCAGCTAAATTTTGTGTTTTTTGTAGAGACCGAGTTTCGCCTTTTTGTCCAGGCTGATCTTGAACTCCTGGCTTAAGTGACTGCCTGCCTCAGCCTCCCAAAGTACTGGGATTACAGGGGTGAGCCACTGTGCATGGCCAACAAATTGTTTAATGCTCAAATTTACTTGCCCAGAGTCTTGATATATTTTTTTAAAGCTTTCATATTTTCAGGGGATATCTTCAGCTAGCATACTTAATGTTTAAACAAAATATTGAAATTTTCTTACATACACACAAAAGTAGTGGGAGCTTACCAGCTTAAACAATTTGCCAACACATGGTCAATCTTATTTCATCCCTATCTCAATTTTCTGCTCCTGACCCAACCTTCATTATTTGAAGCAAATCTGACATCACATAAGTTCATTCATAAATAAGTATTCAGTATCCTATTGGCAAAGATTTAACTTGTGAAAATTTTCTACCAATGCAGAACTAAATATTTCAAAGCTAGAATAAGGCCAACAGGCAGTTCATGATTATTTGCCTGTCATAGGCAGTAACTACTATATGGGTTCAGAGGAAGGAAAATTCCTATTACTGGGCTCTGTGAAGGCTTTATGGAAGAGCTAGTATATAAGGTGGATTGGGCTCTTGGAGACTGGGGCTCATGCATTATGCACCGAGTAAAAGACATGGTTCTTGTAAAGAACTGCAGAAGCCATTTGGCCTACTCAGAGTGACTAAACCAATATGGCTGGACCAATGGTCACTAGGTAAGAAGAGTGGAAAGTAGGGCTGAAAGATTAAGAGCAGGCCGTATGAAAAAGAATCTAAAATGCAGGCCTAAAATGTTTGGCTATCTTTTTTGCTAATGGGGTAAAAGTCCACTGAAGACTGTTAAGCCAGAGCTGTGGTCAAAATGTTGTTTTAGGAGGGGCTATGTGGATAGTGTAGAATGCAAAGAGACTAGCCAGGAGAAAATCAGTTAGGTTATCATGGTGATTTAGACCTGAGGTGATGGAGACTTGATTAGGGCAGTGGCAATGAAAAGGAAAGCTGGGTTTAAAGGTGATCACTTAGGAAGTGATCAGACATGGAAGATATGAATAAAATAAGAGTAGATAAAATCTATCAGGGACAAGCTGTAGAGAAGGGATGAGGATGGTGCCTTGTAGGAAAGGCCTACATTTAAAGATCAAGGGGAGAGGAGTTAGGTCGATTTCTCTCTCTCTCTCTCTCTCTCTCTCTCTCTCTCTCTCTCTCTCTCTCTCTCGTGTGTGTAGCAATGATATACATTCTTTTGAATTTGGTGGGTTTCTGATTGTTTTGTATCAAAGTGCAAAAACGATAATTCTGATTTCATGTTTTTAGTCTCAGCTGAAATTTTGAAGAAAATTGTTAGGGAAATGTTTCTTTGAGTATTTACTCTTGTAAGAAGTAAGCATTAACTTTTAAAGAGATTTAAAAAAAAATAGAAAGTTGGCAGGGTGCAGTGGCTCATGTCTGTAATCCTTGCACTTTGGGAGGGAGGCTGAGGCCGGCAGATCACGAGGCCAAGAGATCAAGACCATCCTGGCCAACATGGTGAAACCCTGTCTCTACTAAAAATACAGAACTTAGCTGGGCGTCTGCCTGTGTCTCTGGTGGCTGAGACAGGAGAATCACTTGAACCTGGGAGGCAGAGGTTGCAGTAAACTGAGATCACCCCACTGCACTCCAACCTGGCAACAGAGTAAGACTCTGTTTCAAAAAAAAAAAAATTTTTTTTAAAGTTGATGTTTCTTTAGTCTCAACATTTCCAGTGCTGTAGCTTACAGAATTTTTGGTGCAGAGATTTTATGATTCCCCACAAAGTATTTCCTGATACTGATGGGAAGTGATATGCCTCTGAACATGCTGTTTAGCTGTCTAGCGGGCCATCTGCCATCTGTGATACCCCTTGTCACTCACAGGCCATTTCATCTTATTTCACTCTGGTGACTGCTACCCCACAGTTCTTCATGTTAGAAATTGGTTTGAAAATAGAATTGTGTTTATATAGAGTCCTGTTCTTCTCACAATGGTTTGACTGAACATCATGATTATCCATGTTACGAAAGAAACAAGCAAAAGTATCTTCTGCTGTATTAGAGCGGTAGTTTCAGAGTACAGTTTCACATGCAAGCAGCAGGTCTCCTGGAGGTATAATTTTATGTCATAGACTGGCAGGGCATATTATAGTTGTCTAGCTCAGGTAATGGTAATTACAAGTAAGTTCACAGTGCCACAAAGTGTGAATACTATTAAAGTGAACGTAATTTGAGTATTTCTGGTTTCAATTACGTTTTTTTTTTTTTTTTTAAGATTTGAAAGTTCGGTTCCCTAAAAAATTTTTTTTTTATAATAGAAACTGCTTTTTTTTTTTTTTTTTTTTTTTTTTTTTTCGATGGAGTCTCACTCTGTTGCCTGGCTGGCTGGAGTGCAGTGGGGCAATCTTGGCTCACTGCAACCTTCCTCTGGCTTCCAAGTTCAAGCGATTCTCCTCCCTCAGCCTCCTGAGTAGCTGGGACTACAGGTGCACACCACCACACCTGGCTAAGTTTTGTATATTTAGTAGAGACAGGGTTTCACCACCTTGGTCAGACTGGCCTTGAACTCCTGACTTCGTGATTCACATGCCTCGGCCTCCCAAAGTGCTGGGATTACAGGAGTGAGCCACCGTGCCCGGCTGATGATAGAAACTTCTAATAGAAACATGAAAATTACTAAGATGGAGTTAGGCTTAAAAATTGCTTTAAATAGTTTAATTGAAATGAAAGGAGGCCAAGACATAGTTTAAGTGATGAATTGTTCTTTTTTGTTGTTATTTTAATTTTTAAGTGATGAAATGTTCTTATGTGAACCGGAAAAATACAATTCATGTTTTTGATTTTCATTTAATTAGTATGTTTCTTCAGGGATTTTTTCAGAGTTTATTTAAATAGTGGGTAGAAGAAGTTAAAGGTGTGATCACAGTTGGTTCAGGAATGTGTATCTAGGGGGCCAGTTGATAGGGAATTTTTTTTTGTGGTTGAAAGTGAAATAGTATTTTATTACTGGGATTAGAAGTAATCATTTTGGTAGAGAAAACTGAAATGACTAATATCCTTCACTGTAGTCTTCTAGAGTTTAAACAGGTTTTGAACTTCCCTAAGTTATGAATTGATGCTTTTAAAATAAAAGCTTAGTCACTTTAAGTCTTGGTGTTTCTGAGACCAGGACCTACAGCAGACATGATCGAGGGTAAACAGGTAGTTAAACTTAATCAGTTTGGGTAGGAACTAGAACTTAGGTGACAGTCTTTGTGTTAATCTAGCATTTATTCCCTCAGTTTGCCTCTCCTAGGGTCAGTTTGCCCCTGTACAGCTGGTCTGTATCTCATGGGCAGAATTCCTACTTAACCATTCCCTTGGGCCTTGCCCTCCTCCATGTTTGCTTTCATCTCCTGAAGAGTAGGGTCACTGGCCAAAAATCCCCTGGGACAGCCAGGTTGACTTTCCTTAAAGCACCATATACAAACTTGAACAGTTAGGGAGAAGAAAATGCCTTCTACTACTGTTTTCTGAAGGCAGCAGTATGTAGAACAAATACTTGTAGCTATCCAATACAGATGTTTCATAGAATTCCATCTGTAAGACAGGAAGTGGTGATTCATTATGAATAAGAATTTACTGGTTGCTAGTGAATATTCCAACTTTCTTTTGGATATGCTAATAGTTAAAACTTCTACCTTTTTTCCTTCATTGCTAATTTAATTTATTAGTAGAGGATGTCTGACCTTTTATTTATAATAAATACCTTCCATCTCATTTTTAAAATTAATAAATAATATGAAGCCATGTTAGACTAATAAACTGCTAATCTAGATGATAAATGTAAGCAATCACATTTCATGAGTATAGCCTTTTTTTTGTTGAGATGGAGTTTCACTCTTGTTGTCCATGCTGGAGTGCAGTGGCGCGAGCTCGGCTCACTGCAACCTCCACCTCTCGAATTCGAGCGATTCTCTTGCCTCAACCTCCCAGTAGCTGGGATTACAGGCTTGCGCCACCATGCCTGGCTAATTTTTTGTATTTTTAGTAGAAACAAGATTTCACCATGTTAGCCATGAGAGTATAGCCTTTTAATTGACTTCTTAGGTGTTTAAATTATCTTGATTTTGGGGGAGAGGTATCTAAAATGAACTGATCTCTAATGAGTTTTGTTCTGTAGAGGAACATTGTAGTGAGGCTCTATTATGTTTTCAGCTGCAGTGGATAACTGACATTTCAACTGTTAGATAAGGAACTACTTATGGCAGGTTTAATTTGTGAAGTTTGTCAGTTGATTCCTTCATAAGTAGCTTCCTCTTTGTCTCTACGCCGTATGCTAAGAGCAGTAGTGCTTATCTTTTTGGTAAGAGTTACTGCCTGAATATTTCATCTTCTGGAAAATGAGTCTGTTGAAATAAGGTATCTATTCTTGAGCCCAGTTTTTTATTGCACTAAAGAGATGTATTTGAGGGATAGCTGACTGAGAACTGTCATTTTATTTTGTGGAGAGATTTTGTTTTTCATTTTTTGAGGTATGTTGACTAGTTTACCAGAATTTTGTTTATCAATAACTAGAGTATCTGATAATAAGGACTATATGGCTATTGCAGCTTTTTATAAGTGACATAATAGCGGAGTAATCTTGACTAATTTTTCATATCAATTTAGGTCATTAGTAATACTTTATTTCTTATGTAGTAAAATACCTTAATCATGAAAATGTTCTCTGGCTTAGTTTTTAAAATTCTATGTAATATAACTTTTAAATAAGCAATAGTATTTATCCCATTGTGTCTGCAAATGAAAGCCACCTCCTAGTATTGAACTGATAAGGTTTTTTGCTCTCAGAAAGTGACCTTGTTTAGTGCTGTCCTATAATGGTATTTGAAGTTTGAGAGTGGCGTTGTTGTTTGACTCAGCAAGGAATTATATAGAAATTATTGTAATGAAATAGAATTTCGGCAGGTAGTAGATTATTTCTAACTTGAATTGGAGAATCCCAGAAGGCTTCCTAGTGGAGGTGGAGGGCATTGTAGCTGGGCTTGGGGAATTTAATAGCCTTTTGACAGTCAGGATGTTGCTGTGTTCATCCTTCCATCTGGAAAGACATAACTGGAAGAGTCAAAGCTATATGGCATATTTGGTGCTGTAGAGTTTGGAATGTATGCTACCAAGGCTGGTGGTAAAAGAGTCTGGAAAAAGATAACAGATGTAAAGCTTTCGATGGCTTATTAAGGAGGTGAAACTTTTTTGACAACATTGAGGAGTCTGAACATTTAGAACTTGATACTGGATGTGTGGCTGAGACATGGGAGCACTGAAGGATCATAATGTAGCCTTCTAGCTTGGAGAATGAAGTACTAAGTGGACGCAGTGCCGCTGACAATGTGCGGAGCATAGAAGATCAGGTTTTGGGGTGGAACTGTGTGGTGGGCAGAGGTGATTCAAGTTTCCGACAATATTGCGAGTGACTTGCTATTTCATTTTGTGATACCGAGTATTCTGGAAATCTACGTTAGAGTTGGAGCTGAGCTTTGCTTGTGTAGGATCCTGCACTTTTTCCTCTGGTATGTTCTTGTCTACTTTGTTCTTGTTCCTGGTTGTTGTCTTCATCTGCCCGCTGAACTCTATATCTTGAATTGTGTTTCAGGAATATTTAAGTCATGTGGTTGTGGAAAAAGAATGTTGATAGGATATTCAGTTGTCTTGAAGTCTTTTGGGGCAGAATACCAAAGAGTTTGTGACACAAGTCAGGGGTGTATTGGTTTGGATTTGACTCAGAGAAGTTTTCTTGTTCCAGGAGAGTATTTATTGCTTGGTTTCTTAGCCTTTTTCCTTTTGTCTTCTTAAGAGTTTTTTTTTTGTTTGTTTTTATTGTGGTCACTTGGTGCAAGGGTAAGTTCTAAATGTGACATGTTGGCTTCTTTGAGAAGGATTCTAGAATTCTCACAGTTTTCTTGTGACATATCACACTGCCTTTGTTCTAGCACATTTATTTGGTTCAGAAAATTTATTAGGTAAGACTTTGGGGCATTCTTCCTATAAAACATTTCTTACAGATAAATGCCACAGAGGAAAAATTTTTAGGAAAAACTAGTCCTCTGTATAATTCTGGGACTTTGTAATTTTCCAGCTTTGGCAGTGTTACTTACAAAGAAGAAATTATTCTTCATATGCTTCCCTAAGGGAGGAGTTTGGCTGACAAAACTCATGCCAGCATTGTACAAGCACGTTCATAAATGTTTGCTCTAGTTTTCTCATTTCAGTAGTATTAGAGAGCATTTAGATATTGTCAATATTTAAGATTTTTTTTTTTTTTGAGACGGAGTTTTGCTCTTGTTACCCAGGCTGGAGTGCAATGGCGCGATCTCGGCTCACCGCAACCTCTGCCTCCTGGGTTCAGGCAATTCTCCTGCCTCAGCCTCCTGAAGAATTTTTTTTATTATGAGTGTTATGAGCCTGAATTGGTAGCTCAAATATTATATGCATTCCACATATTTGTGTGTGTGTTTGTGTGTGTTTGTGTGTGTGTTTTAAGCAAAGATTGCTGACTTCAGAAGAATTTGTTCTCAAGTTTTTTTCTGATTATTGCTGGTATTTTTGTATATGTAATACTTGCAGGGAAATAAAAGCATTTCAGAATCAATTTGGAAAGGAAGTTTGTGAGATTGAAGACATTTTTAGTGTACCTGTTACACTGCGCATGAAGTTTGGATTTAGGTTCTGTTAGTAGTTGCTGAGTGACCAGTGGGATAGACTGTGGCAGCATGTTATATGTTCCAGATACCTAGGGGAGCGTTGTATTAGGTGACATGTGATCACTTTTTACATGGAAGTTACGGAGTTTCTTTAAAACTTCAACTTTTTTTTTTTTTTTTTTTTTTTTTTGAGACAGTTTTGCTCTTGCTGCCCAGGTTTGAGTGCTGCAGTGGTGTGATCTTGGCTCACTGAAACCTCCACCTCCCGGGTTCAAGCGATTTTCCTGCTTCAACCTCTGGAGTAGCTGAGATTACAGGTGCCCACCAGCACGTCCGGCTAATTTTTGAGATATATATATATATATATATATATATATATA
>NW_022436970.1:267438-349162 GCF_009761245.1 Sapajus apella | reverse complement strand
AGGAGAGATGGGGTTTCACCATGTTGGCCAGACTGGTTCTGAACTCCTGAGCTCAGGTGATCCACCCACCTGGGCCTCCCAAAGTGCTGGGATTATAGGCATGAGCCACTGCACCTGGCAAAACTTGAACATTTCTTTAAAAAATATGTAAAATTAGCATGGGGTAGCAATTGAGGGTAGGGGAAGGCATGAAGAAAAGGTTTATGTAGCGACCTAGAGTAAATGTTGTTGCCTTTTGTTCAATTAACCTTATTTTTCTTTTAGTCCAAGTGGTAAGAAGTTCAGAAGCAAGCCTCAGTTGGCAAGGTACCTGGGAAATACTGTTGATCTCAGCAGTTTTGACTTCAGAACTGGAAAGATGATGCCTAGCAAATTACAGAAGAACAAACAGAGACTACGAAACGATCCTCTCAATCAAAATAAGGTTGGTTAATTTACCTGTCCCATGTATATGCTACTTCAAAAGCTCTCCAAAAAGTGTCTCACATCATAATTAAGTCACTGGAATTTTGGTTGTCCAAATGTCCCATGCATGTCCCCACACCTCTCCCACCCTGCCCCGGCAAGAGAGAGCATAAGTAAATTGTGCACAGTAGAAAATAGCATTTCAGTATCTCTCTAGGTCAGTGTACATCATACTTTCTGACCCAGTGGGGCTATTTACAAAAGGTTCCTTTGGTGTTAATTGTCTGCTTTTTTTTTTTTTTTTTTTCCCTCATATAGTTCCTGTTCTCCAAAAAGTAGCAAAATTTTAATGTGGCAGGTATCCTCGCCTCATAGTTTATTGATTTTCAGATTCAGGTCTTGAGAAAGGGCGGTGTTTTTTTGACCTTTGATGATGTTGAGGATAAAGACTTTTAGGAATAATATTCTAATACTGTGTTTGGATATTTTCCCATTAGCTCTTAGTTTTATCGAGCTGTTTGGTTGATAATTTACTGTATAGCAATTTAAGCCAATGTCATTTGAATTATGATACGGATTGAGCATTCCAAATCTGAAAAATATCTGAAATCTGAGACTCTTCCAGTCCTAGGCATTTCAAATAAGAGATACTTAAGCCTGTACTAATAATTTGATTGTATTAAAGGACCCAGTATCTTTACAAAGAAAGCTGCTTTTTCCCTGAGGACAACTAAACATATATGACTGTTTTTTCTTAGTTTTTCTTTCTCTAAACTTAGGGGATCTGTGTGTATGTGTATTGCTACCACCATTGTCTTCACATTGACAGTGTGAAAATAGTGGAGGGAGAAGTAGGGGCTCTCTTTCTTAAGATGTGACTAATATAACTTCCTCATAAGTCCCATGGGAGTGCTGTGTTCATTTTAGGAACCCATTGGGAGTGTAGTGGAGTAAAAAGGGCTTTGGACCCAGGAAGTCATGGTTTGGTGAACTGGCTCTGCTACTTATTAGCTGATGCAGTCATGAGAAGCTTCCTTAGGCTCCAAGGGCCTTAGCTTTCTCATTTGTAAAAATTAAGGTAAGAAAATTTTCCCCTTAGCATTGTTATGAGGCATAAATGGGAATTTATATAAAACATCTAGCAAAGTAAATTTGACCCATGTTAATTCCTTTGCTTTCCACACTGCTCTTTCCTAAGCTGCCCCCTTGCTGAGCACCACGTCACCTCAGTGCAGTGTTTCCTGGTGGCCAGCGTTGGAAACTTTCTGACCCAAGCTCTCTTCCCTTTTGTCATTTTACATTTTCTGAGGGGCATGGGGTCTCTGCTTCATACCTAACTTCATTCAGAATTCAGCTTAAATTTACAGTTTAAATTATAGTGCAGTTTATAGTAATGTCATTTCTCATAATTGATACAGATGTCAAAATGTACTGTTTCCGTATACCATAGTACTTTGCATTGGTTTTCATAGGGACATTGGCAGGTCCCTTGTTTACAGAGGTAGAACAGGAAGAGAGGCTAAATTAAATTGCCTCTGTATCGCTTAACTATGGGGTGGATTTGAGTTCATCATTATGAAGATGTTAAGAAAGGTAATAATAGCAGTAGAGGGAGTGCAAGTTAGCAAAAGTTAGGACCTTGTGTGTTTGTAAATCACTGTGATTTCAGCTTCAGGAAACCTTTATTCTGAGGTTACTTTGCTTCTTATAGGTATAGAGGAGAATTTAAGTTTATGTTTCTAAAACTGCCATCTTAAAACACAGTGCTGGGTACCTATAAAAGGGGCTTCAGTATTTATGAAATGAAGAGTTTGTTCAGATTACTGTACTGTTGCCAGAACCACAGTTTAGGTACATTAAGTTTAATGTGCAGATTTGTTTTCTGACACTTATGTTTCATCGAAAACCAAACACTAATTCATCTCTCCAGTTTGTGTGCACTTTTCTGCTCTAGCTGCGCTGGACTACTCATCGTTCTGCACCATGGCATGCGCTTTCAAGACTCTGCTTGCTCATATGCTGTTTGCTCTGCTTGGAATGTGCTTGCCCCCTTCCCCTCCATCTGGCGAACTCCTACTCATGCAAGACCCAGCTCCATTGTCTCCATCTCTGGGAAGCCTGCCCTGCATACTCCAGGCAGAACCAATCCCTTCTTCCATAATGCTTCCCTGGTGCTTTGCCGTTGTGTATGTGACTGTTTGTCTGCTTCAGCTAGACTGTGAGCTCCATGAGGGCAGGGACCATGTCTGTTTTTGTTTTTGTATATGTAGCCAAAGCCTAGCACACGGTAGGTACTTAATTAATATTGCCTTATGTTTATTTGATTTACTGTCCACCTCATTTCGGAAATGTATAGTGGTAATAAATGTTTATTAAATAAATAAATTATATACCAGACATTACTTTGGAAATGCCTTTTATTTTCATTGTTTTCTGAAGATTTCTGCCTGAAGTTTTGGAGTCATGGTTTTTTTTTTTTTTTTTTTTTTTTTTTTTTTTTTTTTTGCATCTATTTTATTTAAATAGAAAGTGGAGTTTTGCATTTTTTAAAATAAGTTCTCTTCGAAAGTAATACCAACAACATATTAGGTGGCTCTATAAAGCAGAAAATGTATTTGTGGCTAATTAAGTAATAACTGTATTATGTCTTTTTTATGACAGTACAGTGTAAAGAAAGCTGAGAGCTTTAAAGTAGTAGAAATCTGAGGTAATGTTTTGCTTTGTGGTTGTAAATCTGGCTTAAGTACATTATTGTATGGTTTTGTTTTGTTTTGTTTTCTTTTGAGACAGAGTCTCACTGTCACCCATGCTGGAATGCAATGGCACAATCTTGGCTTACTGCAATCTCCGACCCCCAGGTTCAAGCGATTCTCCCTGTCTCAGCCTCCTGAGTAGCTGGGATTACAGGCACCCACCACCACACCCAGTTAATTTTTGTATTTTTAGTGGAGATGGGGTTTTGCCATGTTGGCTAGGCTGGTCTCGAACTCCTGACCTCAGGTGATCTGCCTGCCTTGTCCTCCCGAAGTGCTGGGATCCCAGGCATGAGCCATCGCACCCGGCCTGTTTTGTTTTTTAAACCCTTATCTTGAAAGAATTAGAGATTTAATTGACAAAATAAACATTGAAACAAGCTAAATTATAATTTACATTAATTATAAGCTAAAATTTCAATATATCTTTCATATCAGAGGTGAATTACTAGTGATGAATTATATCTTTAGATGTGATTGGAAAGATGTCTTTTGAAGAACTCTGCAAAGTGGTTTTTAATTATTTTAGGATGGGTGGGTAGGGTAAAGTGGGCATTGTCTTTAATCTCTACTACTATTTTTGCAGTACCTGCTTCAGATATATCAAACTCAATCTTAACCTTACCCTGAAAATCTATTCCGTTCTTGATTACATTATACCTTATTGATTTTCTTGACACTGCCATAATTATTTCCAGCCACCACCACCATCTCTTCAGCTGACATTGTTGAAATAGCAAGCAGGTTACTGAAGATACTCCATTAGGTTAATGGAAAAAGACTAGAGAAAGATTTGGAAGTCATCAGCTGCGTTTATATTTGAAGTCACAAGCAGATTTCTTAGAGCTTACTTAAAGGGAAAAGTTACAGAGCAGCATATCCAGGAGAACATTCTGTGATGATGGGACTCTTTTCAGCCACAGCCACAGTTGGCTGTTGAGTGCTTGACATGTGGTTAGTCTGACTGAATAACTCAGTTTTAGTTTTACTTTAAATAGCCAGATGTACCTAGTGGCTGTCCTGTTGAACAGCACAGTTCCAGAGCTTTGCCTCTCAATATGCAAATAAAAACCAAACCTTTGCTTCAAAAGCTAAATATTGTTTAGGCATTTATGTTTGTTTTTAAAGAGGAGATGTTTCAGGATTTCACAGATGTGACTGTCAACATTTTTAGCAGGGAATTGGGAGGAGAGGCAAGATATTAAAATTTAATTGGAGATACTGTAGGATTGGATAAAGAAGAGCACAGTGATTCTAAGTGCAAGATATGTGTAGGGGACTTCAAGTGGCTTGGTTTGTCACTAGAAGCTTATTTTAATGTTTTAGATGTATAAACATACTGAATTTGTGTTTCTAGGTCTTAACATCAGATGTTTCATAAATCTACAAAACTAATAAAATTCAAGTTCCCTAACATTAATGTGACATATAACATATTTTACAAATTGCTTGCAAAATGAATATGGTATGGAATAAATTATTTTTTATTTTGGCTTGAGAGCTCTAGTATCTTGGAAAGACTCAGGTCTTTCATCACATTTCTCTATTCACCCAAAATGGATACATTTCAAAATAAAGAACATTATATTCTCTTGAATGGAATCAGTTGTATGTTAAGTCTGCCATTATTTATTTCTCATGAATTATCTTGGTTTAAAGTGGTAGTATGTTATCGTGAGTATAAACACAGTCTTGGATTGTATAGGGCTGTATACTAGGTTCTCAATCACGTGATCCAGAAAGTACTTGTTTTAATTATCCTCAATAATAATTTTTGTGGAGAGCTCATCTATCTTGGGGGCAATATCTGTGTAGTTTGAGAAACCCTTTGTGGTGAAGAATCAGATTTGGATATATAGAAGGAGGCACAGTATGGAGACGATTTGGAAAGGGATGAAACTAGAAGTAGGGAGAATAGTTGGCTGTTTTAGTCTACAAAAATAAGATGGCCTGAATTAGTCCTCTGGCAGGAAGTATGGAAAGGTGAGACCCGAGAAATTAGATATAAGTACCTGATGGTTACAGAAAGAGAATTGATGGCTGCAACAATTTTGGCTTTGGTCACTTGGGGCGGGGAAGTCAGGGAGTAGGGGAATTAGGGCAAGTTTGGGGTTGGAGTGAGGAAGATGGGTTAAAATAGTTTTTTTCCTTGGACTTCCAAAAGGACCTTGGGGACCCCCAGGAATTCTCAGGTCACACTTTGAGAACTCCGTTCCCAGTGTTTTGTCATTGATAATGCCAAAAATAAGGACAAATGAAGTGTATCTTGTCACTCTGTAGGCCCATGGATTAAACGAATAAATGAATCTTGTGGAGAGTAAGAGGACCTTCCAGAAAGGAAATAGGAGAATCAAGAGAATGTGGTACTACAGAAGCCTGGAAAACAAGGTTTTTCTTAGAGATCAGGGAGGATAGACGTTATCTATTGGATTTCCAATATGAGCAACTGGTGACTTTACATAACCAGTTTATTATGAATAGAAAGGATCAGAAGTCCTATCTAGAATGCCAGAAAGTTTCCGGGAAATGAGAAATTAGAAACACAATGTGCCTGTTCTTTCATATGTTTTAAAATTTTATTACTTGGTTAAGTAATTTGGGCACAGAGTGAAAAATGTCTCCCTCTCTCCTGTTTCAGTCCCAGTCCTCTTCTTTAGAGGAAACTTGTTAATGAGTCTTTCTGTATGTCTGTCTAGAGCTTATATGCATTTACAAACATGTACACATATGTGCATTTTTACCCCTTTCCACAAAAACGGTTGGACTACTCTTAAGAAGCTTGAATGAGCGGTGGAAGAGAGAAGACGATATTCAGAAGAGAATGCATTATCAAAGAAGATGCTTGGAATGAACCAATAGAGAGGCAGGGAGTTTTCAAATTTGGGCAACCATGCCTCAGACCTCCAGAAACCTTTGAATTGTGTGCAATTTTTTTTGTGTGTGTATATTTTATTGTTGTTGAGACAGGGTCTTACTTTCTCGCCTAGGGGGAAGTGCAGTGGTGCCATCACAGCACTCAGCCTTGACCTCCTGGGCTCAGGTGTTCCTCCCATCTCAGCCTCCTGAGTAGCTTGGGCTACAGGTGCAGGCCACCACTCCTGGCTGATTTTTTGCATTTTTTTTGTAGTGACAGTTTTGCCATGTTGCCCACGCTGGTCTCAAACTCGTGAGCACAACTGATCCACCTGCCTTGGCCTCCCAAAATGCTAGGATTACAGGAGTGAGCCACTGCATCCAGCCTTGTATACATTTTTCTAAGAAAGCTTATCTTGATCAAATTCTCAATGGAATCTGTAACTGAAAAATAACCACTTTTTTTAAAATCAGGAGAAGGAGCTTGGTGGAAGATGTGAGGGAGTAGGTGAAGAGCCAGGTCACTTGCTGCAGCTCAGATTAGGCATTTATTTGCCTATGGATTTTTCAGTTACTGAAGTTAATGCCTTACTGGGCTGACTTATTTCTGCCTAAGGTACTTCATGGCCAGTTCATCACCAGAGCCCTGTGGTAGGACCATTGTGGTTACCAGCTTCTGGTAGGGCATAGTGTGGTAAGAACTACCTCTTGGCTTCTACCTTCCTAGGATTCCTCCATCCAAATGGAAAACAAAGGCTTCATTTATTCCACCAACGCTCCTGACCTATGGAGAAAGTAAAATTACTTCCAAAGATACTGATACTCTTTTTGTCAGTTGTTAAAGTCTTGCTCAACGGAGTGTCTTCTGTTCTCTGTAGATAAAGCGGGGGCAGGGAAGGAGAATGAATAGGTTATAGGTGATAAGTCTAGCATTTCTAGACCCTAAAGTCCCTCCAAGGGATAAGTGTGGGCCACTGTTGAGTACAGGTTTCTATTAATTTGATAGTGAAATTAAAAATAGAAGTGAGGAGCAAGTAGCTGCTATAGTTTGATGATTATTTTGATGATGATGATGACCTAGATACATGGTGCCGTGGAGACAGAAGTGGACAGGTTCTAAATCTCTTGAAAATAGGATTGACTGGTTTTGCTGATGAATTGTGTGTAGAGCATAACAGAAAACGAGTACTTAAAGGTGAGTTCTTGGTTTTTAGATTAAGTGGGTAGATTGAGGTGCCATTTATTGTGGTAGTGTTAGGGAAATAATTTATATGAGTAAATCAATTTTGAATATTCAAAGTTTGAGATGCTATACAAAAACCAGAAGGAAAAGCTTTCCATATGGAGGGGGTAGCCAGTGTTAATTCCCTAAGGAAGGATGCACTCATGAAGACAAAAAGGTCAGGTTGGCTGGAGCTTAGTGAGCAGGGGAGGAGTACTAGGTGAGGTTAAAGTAGGCAAGCCTGGCCAAAGCAGTCATAGGGCTGTGCCAGCCAGCATAAGGAATAGTGTAGAATGCAGTTTGAGGGTTTTATGCAGGGGGAAATATGACTGCTTTGACTGTGTGTGGAAAATGTAGAGATACAGAGGTGGAAGTAGGAGGCCAGTTAGGAAGCTGTTTTATTTGTCCAGGTGGGGGATGATGGTGACTTGGACAGTACTGGTTTAATGAATGAATAAAGGAAGAAAGGGTAAGATGTAGCAAAGGACACTAGAATGAATTTATATTGATCTTGTTCAAATAACTGCTAATTTTATATATAGAGATAGTTTTAATGAGTGAATACATAAAGGATATTTATCTTTAGCTGATAAATCTTTAGCTAATGAAGATAATCAGAAGGTTATTAGCTATTAATAGTACTGTTCCATTTGAGTCATGTAAGACATTGATTGGCTAGAGATTGCTAGGAAGCAAAGAGTGAACAGAAGAATGTTAGCCATGTTAGCAATAGGCCTGCTGATGGGAATGATTTGTTCAGTATGGTATTAGCTTGATCGTATTATAAACGAGTGCTTCAAATGTGTCTAAGTGTGTGACAACTTTTTGAGAGGGTCTGGATTTGCTAATAATGAGGGTAGATTTGGAGATAGAATTGTCCATAGTATGTATGGCTTTAACAAGATTTGTTTGTATGCCCAGGTGTTCTGTTGACAAGCAAGGTCTATTTTTCCAACTTTTATAGGTCCTGAAGAGTTAACCTAACTTGTAGACTCCAGGTCAGCAATAGAATTAAGCCCTACAGCAAACCATTTGTGTCACTATTTCCATAGTTCTCCCAAGGATGTGTATATAGTTCATGCCAACTGAGAAGTAAAGGAGATGATTAATTCCATGTAATAACTGTCTGAGTAGGCTCTAGGATATCTGGTTGAAAGTGTCTGGCATCTTTGGTGATGCCTGTTAATGACCTTACATTAACTAAAGCTCCAATAAGTTATTTTTTAAGCAGAACTCTTGAAAATTTTGTTTTCATTGTTGAATTGCAATCCTTCATTCTTCTGTTAACAGGTGTAGTCCTTTTTAATGAGCTCAGAGTGTAATCCATCCATTCTATTAATATTTTAATATGCTATTGATCTCCTTTAAAAAAAATCTTGTCTCAACTTGGGATATTAGACTAAGTGGATTTTCTGCATAAACATCATGGATACCAGATAATTTTTTAACTTTTTGTAAAAGTCTGTGAAGTTGCACAATTTAGTTTTATAGAAATCACTGAATTGTACATTTTAAAATGATAAGTTTTATGGTATGTGAATTAATTAAAATCTTATGAAGAATTGTAAGGCACTTCCATTGTTGGCATTTGATTTTGTGGAAAGACATTCACTATGGACTACCATATATATTCTGGAGCAAACCTGCAATTACTTTTTAGGATAGGCTTGATTTGACCTAAAGGTATCACTCAGGCACACCTTTGAATGAGGGACAGGTTTGTTTCTGGGAAACCTTAACAGGGTAAATCTCTAAATTTCAATAACATGTTCAATAACCTGCTTATATTAAAGAAATAGCTGCTATTTATTTAGAATTTGTACCAACATGACTATAAACTATAAACTTGTTTTACGAAGGGCTGATTTTTTTTTCTTTTTTTTTTTTTATGACTATGTATTGATGGTCCAGTCAGTGCCTGGCACGTAGTAGGCACTCAGTATTTGTTCAATGAGCAACTGAATGAAAGCTGCATTTGTAGCAGCAGCAGCAGCAGCAGCGGCATAACGTGCATTATCTTATTTGATTTTTATAAGAATCTTATGCAATAGCTATTATTATTCTCATTTCCAGATGAGGCAAGTGACCTTATAGTCTCTGCTTCTCAAATTGGGGCATGAGTATCTTTTGGGGAGTGTGTGGTGCATGCAAAAACCACAGAATTAACATGACACTTGAATAATACTTGGAAGTGTCAGTTTTATTTGAACATTTTGGGTAGGTAGAGTAACATTTTTACCTTAAACATGGCTAATGTTAAAGGGCAAAATTTGCATGAATTTTAAAGATAAAATGAGTTCACTAGGCTTGGGCCCTAGAATATGTACAACTTGAACTGTCATACAGCTTTATTTCAAAGCACAGACTGAAAAAAAGTGGTATTTGCGATATAGTATAGTGTAAGTCCCTGGTGTTCAAACTATGCCGTGTGGAGGCTTTACATGATACACATTGATATGGATGGTTTTAAAAGAATCCGTTTTGATATCTTTAAGTTCCATATACACTCTTTCCTTAACTGATCTGAGAATGTAACCTATGATAGAAGTATACATTATTTTTCTGTAATTCTCCTTTATAGTCAACCTCCCATTTTACAGAACAGCATACTTCTCACTTGTATGCAATATTACCATGGTACAAAATGATGGAGATCTCATAAAGGGACACTGAGATACTGGATTGAGAACATGAATGATTCAAACAGTCAGTTCTTTCCACAAGCACAGTTTTTGCTTTCTGCAAAATTTAGAGGACTTTATGTAGATGTTGACTGATTTTTAAAATTTTTTGATGGTTCACTGTTACATTCTATCATAAAACTCAAAGGGAGTTCAGAGAATTTGAATGACATGGAATAAAATTCATTCTATCTACTCATTTATGTGAACAAGGTTTCTTAGTGCTATATCTATAAAAAAGGAAGAATAGGAGTAGGTGCTATACCTTGTCCCATTCTAGCAATTAATAATATGCACTTGAGAATATAAAACTATTTAAAAAATTCATTGTTATATATATATATATATATATACACACACACACACACACACAATAAATTTCTATCTTTTATATGTAGTTATATATTGTAATGCTTTATTTTGGTCACTTACATACTAATAATTGTAATAAACCAGAAGAAATTTATTGTTTTGTCACCAAGAGCTTTATGGTCACAGAAGGTTAAATAATTTCATGATATATAAATGATCAGTAAAAGATTATCAAGTTTAAAATGGAAAATGACTTTGGAAGTGGAATTATTCAAAGAGCAATGAGAATGAAAATTTATAACCATTGAGAGTTTGTTCATATATACATAGGTAATGGTGGGTATCTTTAGATTCTGTTAGAGGTAACAGTTTATTATTAAAGTATTGGCATTTACTTCTGATAAGTGCATCCATTGCAACTGATTATGAAATATTCTTGCTGACTTTAAAATGCAGGTGGGGTATATATATTTTCAGGTTTCTTGTAAGGGGTAGAAATGAAAAAATATTTGATACCCACTGGCTTATGATACGTGTTCTTCATCTACCTCTTTAGGTATTCTGTAGTATCCTTAATCATATGAAATCACTGGAAGGTTACACAATAATTAGACCCTTTCCGACTCACCTTTACTGAGTTGTTCTTTAAGACTTATGTTCTTGGTTTTTGTGGAAAGTCACTGAAAAAGCATTTGAAATCTGCTTAATATTTGTTGTGAAGTTGAGTGCCTTTATTAATTTTCTTCTAGATTTAATACCTGGACTTTGTTTGTTTTCCTCATTATTTGGTATGCGTTGTCCTTTTTGACCATGATATCTGTACAATTGAATGTTTCTCTTTTTGCCCAGGCCCCTTGAACATTCAGATCCACATTTCATACTCGGCTCTAGTATCACTATTGATCTTTTCAAAAGGATATCTGTTTTTCCCTTTTCCTTGATTTTCTGATTTTAAAAATTAATTTTTATTGTGTATTTGTCCTTTGGGAGTGTACAAAAGACATATCTCAGATACTTATTGGAAAGATGGGAAGTAAAATTTTTAAAAATAAGAAACATTTATCTTTATATTCATCCCTGCAACTAGGGGAATAAAATAGATTCTCAAGAAAAATATTTTCAACCTAATACATTATTATGAAATTTATTAAATTTTGATTTGAGGGATAGTCTGTACATAGATTTGTCAAAGGTTGGAAACTTAGCTTTGATATTGGAATGTGTTTACCAATTTAATTTTGTAACAAAGAATTTCTGCTTCACTTTTTCTTATATTGAAACAATAGCTTGCATGTACATCAACAGCTTTAATCTTGTCCCATAAAAAAGTGTTTGGCATTTAACCCTGAAGTTGATGGTAGATTGGTTCTTTTCATTCTAAACTGTAGAAAAACTCCAGACACACAACTGGGCATAAATTAATAGTGACTCAGGGCAGTCCTCAGGGTAGAGGTAATAGAATTTACTGTTTCTGTGACAGTTTCTGGGAAAACTTGTTAGTCCAGCTTTACAGATTACTCAACTTCTTATGCTATTGTTTTAGAATACTAAATTAAAGACATTTTGTTTTCTGTCATCAGAGCTTCTAGGCCAGTTAAAAGGAGAAAAAATATTAAAAACCAAAATAAGATTGAGTGAAGAATAATGCGGCACATTTTGGATAATGTCCCATTCTGTGCCGATGGGGAATGTCTTATTAGACAGTGGAAGTTAATTGTATATATTGAATATTTCAGCCAGGTTTTTCTTTTAATTTTTTTTACTGCACAAAAATATAAGTTAATGGAAAAACATCCCTCTTATCAGTGTAGCATCAATAGCATCAATATTGTAGCATCAATAGTTTGACACATTCCATGCTTCCTCACATTCCTTATGGATTCAGGATTCATAGTTTAGAACAGCTTAGAGTAGTTCCTGCTGCCTCCTGTCATCCTTGGTAACAATGAGAATCTCACAGACTTGAATATGTTTACGCATGCAGACAGCTGCAAATACTTCGGTGTGTCTACTGAAGTAGACAGGTAATGCCACCTTTGTTCTAATACCAGCAGAGTAAACCATTTTTTATCAAAGAACAGAGGCCAAGTGCAATGGCTCACACCTGTAATCCCGGCACTTTGGGAAGCCAAGGCGGGTGGATCACAAGGTCAAGAGGCCGAAACTATCCTGGCCAACATGGTGAAACCCCATCTCTACTAAATACAAAAATTAGCTGGGCGTGGTGGCGCATGCCTGTAGTCCCAGCTGCTCGGGAGGCTGAGGCAGGAGAATCGCTTGAACCTGGGAGGTGGATGTTGCAGTGAGCCGAGATCCTGCCACTGCACTCCAGCCTGATAACAGAGTGAGACTCCTCTCAAAAACAAAAACGTTAAATGCCAAACAAGGTATATCATTTAATAATACATACTGATTTTACCTAATTAGTGACAAGAAGTTCCCTGTAAGCATTTATGTGTGAAGCTGCTTTAGGATTGAATATTGTCTGCTGTCTTTAATAGGTTGGGTGACTTTAGGGCCTCCAAATGGTCTAGATGTCATAAATCAGAGGTGTTCAAACTTTCTTTGCATCACAGAATGACCAGAAGAGCATTTAAAATGCATATCCCTGAGCCTCACACTTTGTAGAGCTGGCAACTTTAGTGGTTACTTTGCAGCTTGTTGCCAAATTTACACATTATGTATTTTTTGAAAATCCATAAAGATAAAGCTAAATATCTGAGAAATAATACTATTAGAGTCATTTGAGATAAGCATAGTTTTTAAAGGTAAGCAGAGACATTGGGAGAAAAAATGAGATAAAGGAATGACAGGATTGCCCAATACAAACATAGAGGAGGGCTGTGTCATGTGGGGAGGGGTAGAGGTGAGGACGCATAGTGGATCTAAATAATACTGTAATTGTAACAATTGTCAGATTATTGTGAGGCTTACCTTTCTAGGCATGCTAATCTTTAAATAGAGGTCACAAACTCAGTGCCTACAGGCCCAGACAGGTAATGCAAATGTGAGTTGTTGAGGAGTGTTGCAGCAGTAGACCCTGAGGCCACTAATGGACAGCCATTACAATCAGTCCCAGCCTATTGTTGCCAAACCAAGTCCATATTTCTAGATCTTTCAGTTTTTAAAAGAAGCTAGAATTCTGGATTTTCTATGAAGACTCTAGATTTTTAGGTGCTGGCTTAGTTTATTAAAGGCACTAAAAACTGAACACTCATCTCTGGGTTGGGCTTGATCCACCTGCCACCAATTTGCAATCTTTGTTTTAGAGCTTCTCCAAGTGTGGTCCCCGGATTAGCAGTATCAGTATCACCTGAAACCTTAACAGAAACACAGATTCCTGGGCTCTGTCTCAAACCTGCCGAATGCCCAGTGCCAGGGATGAGACTCAGTCATCTGTGTTTTAACAAGCCTTCTGGGTGATTCTGATGCATGCTTACACTTGAGAACCACTATTTTGGAGCATGGAAGTTGAAACTGCAATTTCTATGTGGGGTTAGTATTAAAGATAGAAGTTCATCAAATATCCTGTAAATTTATCAAATTTATTTCTGTATCAAAAATAGATGTTTTTTTGTTTTCAGGTATATATAACTTTTCATCTTTTTTGCCAGAATCAGAACACACAATAATTGTGTTTTCTCCCTTTTCTTTCTTGTTAAGAGTATTGCAAATCAACTTAATAGCAGTTCTGTGCCACGTTTTGACCTCACTGGAACACATCTTAGACTTTATTTATTGGTTGATTAAAACTAGATAAAGAAGTGATGTGGCTTTCAGCTTCAATGTTAAGTCTCCTTTAAAAGTATTAAATATAATATTCAGTAAGTCCTCACTTAATGTTGATAGGTTCTTGGAAACTGACTTAGCCAAATGATGTATAATGAAACCTATTTACTCTAACTGATATAAACAAAAATTAAGTTCCCATGGCATATTTCTGGTCACAAAACATCTCAAACTTATAAATAAAGACCAAAACACTTCTAATGATAAACATTGAAATTAATGTGAGCTCTATGCACGTTTAAGAAAGATTATTCACCCACTGATTCCAGTTCAGGGTCGTGGGTGGCCAGAGTCTCTTTCAGCAACTCAGGGTACCAGGTGGGACCCCACCCTGGACAGGACCCCATCCCATCACAGGTCACACTCATACTTGCTCAGGCAGGGACCATGGGGATGAACCACTGAACGTAAAGTACACTCACCTTCCCAAGGTGAGAGGAAACAGGAGTAGGTAGAGAAAACCCAAACAGACCTGGGGAGAACATGCTAACTTCACACAGATGGGCTTATGCTGGGAATGGATTATTTTTTTTCTCATCGTTATAACAAAATGACATTGAACAAAATGACATTATTCAAAGACCTATGATATATTAAGAATAAGGAATACTTTCTTATCACATTTTTCTAAATTGAGTTCTGTTTGCTGGAATTAGAATTTCCATTTCTACTTACCTACTTTTATATGAAAGAGGTTAATTTATGTGGTTTTATGTAAGTCTGGCCTCCTAACTGCTGATCAAGTTGTTTATATTTTAATGCCCAAGTATATCAATATCTTCCTCCATTTGCAGAATGTAGAAATGTTTGCTATCCTGATTGTTATCCTTAAAGTTCTTCCCTGGGTGTGGTGGCTCATGCCTGTAATCCCAGCACTTTGGGAGGCTGAGGCCTGCAGATTGCTTGAGTCCAGGAATTTGAGACCAGCCTGGCAATGTAGGGAGACCCCATCTCTACAAAAAATACAAAAATTAGCCTAGTGTGGTGGCACGTGCTTATAGTCCCAGCTACTCGAGAGGCTGAGGTGGGAGGATTGCTTGATCCCAGGAGGTCGAGGCTGCTGTGAGCCATGATCATGCCACTGTGCTCCAGCCTGGGCAACATTGAGACCCTGTCTCTAAACAAACCCCAAAGTTCTTTTTTTGTATAAACCAACAGTAAACACTTGTCCATTTAAAAGTTTTTAGTACCTTGCTAATCAGATATGAACTTTATATTGAGAATATTCTTACACTTAAAAGTATACAAAAAGCTTTTTATTTATTTTGAGGAAACTTCATGCATGTATTACATATTAAGTGCTTTAAATGTACTTTGGAGTATTTAAAATGCTGTAGTAGACTGAGAAGTTTGAAACAATTTGATTTAAAGTAATAGATTTTTGAACTAGAAGTCATCTGACTGTATTAATATTTTAAATAAAAATACGTTTCTATTCACAGGGTAAACCAGACTTGAATACAACATTGCCAATTAGACAAACAGCGTCAATTTTCAAACAACCAGTAACCAAAGTCACAAATCATCCTAGTAATAAAGTGAAATCAGACCCACAACGAATGAATGAACAGCCACGTCAGGTAAGGATCTAATTCATTCTCCAATCTTATTTTTCGAAAAATACCAGTATTTTTACCAGACATAATTCAAATAAATTCTGGTTAAAATGGAGCATATTTGGAAAGAAAATTGTTTTATGTCCTTGGCTATTACATGAATGCTGGAGTATGCAAAATTTAGGTTAAATGTTTTAAGAGAAAATATAAGTTAATTAAGAATGAATCTAATTAATATTACGGACTAAATTTTTAGGCTTTTCGTGTGGTCATATACATCAGACTTGGCTCTGTCAATCTTAGTTTTTTAAAGATTATCTTTCCAAGGATAATATTTCATAGAAGAATAAAGCATGTAATTTGTGTTGCTTAGTTTAAAAATATTTTCTATTATTTGGAAGCTAAAACTACTTTTTATTCTGATTTCTTATTTCGTGAAATCTGTCCCACCCCTTTTGAAAAACAGAATTAGATAAACTTTGTCAATATGGTATATTGTCCTGTGACTTCCATTTTTGTACAAATTTAATTAATTTTTCTCTTTCTTTATTGCTTCAAGCTGTATTCCACCAGAATCTTTTCTTAGAAAAAAAAGCATTACATGAAAGGCCTCCCTGCTGCCTAATAATGCCATATAGCCCGGGGAGGGAGACTGGACAAAATGCTTAAACCTTCCAAGTAATCTTGCTTATTCACTCCCTAATTGTGGTCATAAAGCCTAGGTAGTTCATGAATTTTTAGTAGCAATTGGGGTGAGGGAGTGGAGGGAGAAACATCTGTGCATTTTTTTTCCTCTCCTTTCTCTGCCTCCTCCCACCTGAGTCCACCTAAGGATTAGAAACACTGATTTACCTACGACGATTATCTTTTGCTCTCGTATTCCCCTTTTAGATGTCTCACTCCACCTTTTCATTTGAATTTTGTTTTTCACTAGTCCTCCAAGGGTCTCATCTCCAGACTTCATAAAGGATTGGGCCAAAACTTTCAGACAGTTGCTCTAGAAGAAACTACATAAAGAAATTCAGTTCCCACATCCTCTGTAGTGTTTTTTCCTCTTCAGGTGAGCCAGGAAAACAGAAGATATTTGGAGCCACATTGGATCAGCATCTTGCTATAGATGTCTCAAGATTTGAAGTTCTAAACTTGCTTTACTGTTGGTCCCCAAGAGATTCAACAGGGGCCATGTAAGTGTATCACATCCAACATAAAAGATGCGTACCTGCATGTGCCTTTAGGCTCTTGTCACCACTTAGGTTTTCTTTGGGCCATTCAGCTTTCTGTGTGAGGCTTTTCCCTTCTGTTTTACTCCCACACCCAGTGATAGTCACCAAACCACCGGAAGTTGCAGTATATTCATTACAACAGGGAAGGAATTCTGCCATTCTGAACTTTGGCCACCTTGATAAAGCCATTCCCTGGTTGTATTCTTTCTCAGATACTATCTAAAGTCTTGAACATCTTGTCCTTTGACTTTTTGGTGATTTTAAAAATCATTTCCCCGCAAAGGTATTTATTAATTGAAAATTTTGAAAGTATGTAATTGGGTAAAACAGATTTGCTCCAAAAATTCTGAAAGATGAAGGTGGAATGTAATCTTTAACTTAAAATGTTCCACGTTGGAAATTTGAGTTGCCTTACTGAGATCAGACAGTATTTAATAGATTTTATCCTCATCTTTTCTTGCCAAATCATTCTCAATGTAGTCAATAAACCCAAATGTTTTATTTAAACATCAATTGATTAGCAAATTCTGGCCATTTTAACAGTAATTTATTTTCTGCACCTAAATTCAGTCACAGTTAAAAAAAAACTCTAGTATTTATTTACTGGGTGTTTATCTGGCTATAAAGATATTGGTAACTTAGAAGTTTAAAGTTGAAGTAACCAGACTAGTTGCTCCTTGTTCTTTGGTATGTTGAATAGTTTTAAATTTTCTGTCTTTTATTATGGTGTATGAGATTATTCTCAAATGAAAGGTATGTGTCCAAAACGCTAAAGTTCCATCTCCTCTGTCTCTCCCCAGAAGCTTATGTCATTTCAATCCAGATCTTTTCAGGGTTTAATCTTCCTCTTAGCTTGCATAGACAGGAAGTGTTAAAATTATTTATCGGGCCACTTCTCCAAAAGCTTTGGCTGTTTTTCACTTTATCCTTATGGTACCTGACAATTTTTGTTGGATGCTTTTGATTATGCTAAGACATTAGTTGTCTTTTATCTTTCTTTATCTTCAATGTAAGAATTGAGGTAATATTTGACCGCTGTCTCACAAATAGGACGGTACATTGGGTAGAATATAGGAAAAAATAATACAAAGACAATTTTCATGTTAATGTTTTAAAAATCATGATCTGTTGTCCCAAGTATTCCAGTTTAGATTCAGTTAGTTAGTAAAGGGAAGATGTTGGTTTTAATTCTATTTTGATATACCTATGGCAGATGACTGTTAATCAGCTATTGTTATTGAGGAGATAGTTGGCAAAATATACATAGGCAAAAGTGATTCTTCCAGTTTTGCTATCCATTACTTGGATTCATTGACTCAGTTGGTAATATAAATTGCCAAACATTCCATTTGGAGAAGTTATTTTTATCATAGAGTAAATGAATTAGACAATGAGGTTTCTATTTTTGAGGTTTGATAGATAGACATATTTTTATTCTTTATACCAAATTCTTTTAATAAGATGCTCAAGATAGTGGTATTGTAATTCCTTTTAAAGTGTTGAATTTTGAGGCCTGTAACTAGGATGAGGTTTCTGAATCTTAACTAGGCTCTACCGTGAAAAGATCTGAAATGTTTAGTTTACATGAGAAGCAATCATTAAAAATAATAATTCTGTCTTTTATAACCAACATCCTATGCCCAGGTCATTTATATGGCAGCCTAATTTGAGCCTAATTTGAAGTCTATAAAATACATAAATTATGAATTTTTAATGTATTGACTCCTTGAAAATGCCTTAGCTTTAAAAGTGCAAATTAGGGTATGTAAAGAAAAGTATTAAACAGAATTCAGCAGTGAGTTCTACTTATAATTAAAATTATAAGGTAGTGATGGAATTTGTAAAACCTAGTTATAATAGGGTAGTAGGCAGCCATTTTTGTATATAGCATCAGAGTATTTGATGATTGCTTGTCTTTTCTTTAGATTAAAAAGACCTCTGTAGTAGGGAGGAGGGAACTCTACCAGTTATCAGACTATTATCCCAAACAGTAATCATTGAGATATCTTTATTCAGCTAGATGTATAAAACACATCTCAAGATATTTTTCGTCTAATTGAGTTGTAATTTTTGCTGGTAACAATGCCTTTTCTAGTTTACCCACTGCATAATATGAAGAACTATCATTTCTGTTTCTTACTTTTTTGCTGCTATCATCTTTGATACTATCTAGTCTCTTGATTGCTTCTTTTTCTCTTTTAGCCTCAAACCAAAGAAGTTTCATCTTTGAACTATTACTTCTTACTTTTAATTATTAGATTATAGAGGACTAATAGGCTTTTGGTGTTTTTGACAGTCTTTGAATATTAATTACGTTTCTTACAGAATATTCACTTTTTTTGTAGGACTAATTGTTTAATCGTGAAAAAGCAGATTTGAATCTTCCACTTGATCTTAGATTTTTTTCCTTTTATTTCAGTTTGCCAATTCTCATTTCAATGATATGAAACTTTCCTTTACCCACTTCCAGAAGCTGGCCTTTTCTTTTAGAAGGAATTAAATGTATTAGAAGAAAGCTTCCTGATGAAAGATAAATTTTTAAAATGTGCATTTTATATGAAAAATGCATAAAATAGTTCAGCTTTCAATTGCCAAAACCCAGAGGGCTACTATTTCAGGCATTCTAGCAACATTTACTTGTTTCTAATCTCTAACAGTTATTTCTAGTACATTCTCATTATAATGTTCTTAATGAATGACAAATAGATAGGCTAAAGCACAGAGTCTCATGGAGGATATTATATTCCTTTGCTCTGGACAGAAAAATTGGCTGCCTGGACAGAGAAGATAGAGGATGTGTCCTATAACACTTAAAAATATTACTCTGGGTAATGTTGGAAAGATGCCATATACAAAGTGCCAAATGAATAGTAGACTAATACAGGCAGGTGCTATAGGTGTTCAAGAAAAGTGAGGTTACTGTTGCTAGGAGGCTTGAAGAAATCTTTAGAAAAGGCATGAGATATATGCTGGACATATTTTTAAAATGTAAAAAATATTTTGTAACAATATTTTATGTTTCCTTGGGCTAGATTCCCAGAAATATAATTAGTGTGAATATTTACATTTTTGATACATACTAGGAAATTGGTTTCCAAAGGGTTATACCAAGTTAAAAGACTATCAAGAAGTTACGTTCATTCCAATTTCAGCTTACCTTCTATAGCAGCAGTCCCCAACATTTTTGGCAACAGGGACTGGTTTCATGGAAGACAATGTTTCCATGGACGAGATGAGGGGGAGGGGGATGGTTTTCGGATGAAACCATTCCACCTCAGATCATCAGGCTTTAGATTTTTATGAGGAGGGTGCAAACTAGATCCCTCACATGCACAGATCACAATGGGGTTCGTGCCCCTGTGAGAATCTAATGCTGCCACTGATCAGACAGGAGACGGAGCCAAAGTGGTAATGCTTTACCTTCTGCTGTGCTGCCCAGCTCCTCACAGGCTATGGATCGGCACCTGTCTGTGGACTGGGGGTTGAGGACCACTTTTCTATAGCTTTGAGTATTATTGTACTTGTTTTTGGGGAGCTGGGTAATTCAGTAGTTTAAAAGGGTATTTTATTTTAAATTCATATTTTAATATGTAGAAAATTAAATAGACTGAGGCATTTGTGTTAAAATTTGAAAATGAGAAACATTTAGATAATTTTTAACTAGGGAGTAGCTTTTATATTATCCATCTGAAATGAACTTAAAGGTATCTCCTGGTGGCAAAAGCTATTCCAACATCTGTACTCTGCAGATGCACTCCTTCCTTCCTTCTCAGAGACCTCATCCAATGGAGTATGTCAGTTACCATTTATCTCCAGCCTGTCTCTAAACTGGCTTCTTCCTCAAAACATTTAAATATATTCAAATCCACCCATCTTAAAAAAAATTATACACCTTACTCCTTCTCCCCTTTTAGCGTTTGTTCTCTTTCTTTTCTCGTTAAAGTCAGATTTCTTGGCATTGTGTGCATTTACGATCTGCCTTACCTCTGACTCAATGTTTATATCTCTGAAATAATAGCTTTTGTTCTCGCTGAAACTGTTCTTATCAGGATTGCCGATGTTCCTTGTTAAACTGAATGGACAAGTTTCAGTCTATAAATTTCTTGCCCTGCTTTAACATTAAACAATGTGACTACCACTCTTTCTGAAACATTAGCTTTCATTCTTTGACTCTATACTTTCTTGGTTTTCCTCTATACTTTTCTATTTTCTCAATCTCCTTCTTAGATTCTTCTGTCTCTGTCTGTCTTTTAAAATGTCGAGGTTTCCCAGGGAATACTATGCGTTCTTTTTTGTATGTAAACCCTCTAGGGATGATTTCATTCATTCCCATGACTTCAATTATCATCCGTATGTTAATGATTCCCAAATTTATGTCTTCATCCTGAGCTTCAGTCATTTGTGTCAATTCACCTACTAACATTGTTCACTTGGAAGTCTCACCAGCACCTGTAATTTATCTCTTTATCTCTCTAAACTCCTTTATCATCCGATCAAATCTGCCTTTTATTAGATGTGCTTTATCTCAGTGAAAAGACCACTGTCCACTTGGCTGCCTAAGCTGGAAACCCAAGCATCATCCTTGATTCTTCCTATCTTTCACCTCAGGCATCTAGTTAGCCAGCAGGTACTATTGATCCTGCCTCCTGTATGTTCACTTACCCCATTCTGATACTAGGTAACTATCATTCATTTCATCTCATCTCTCTCTCTCTGCTGCTTGTCTTTTTTTTTTTTTTTTTTTTGGAGACAGCATCTTGCTTAGTCACCCAGGCTAGAGTGCAGTAGCACAATCACAGCTCACTGCAGCCTCAACCTCCTGGGCTCAAGTGATGCTCCCGCCTCAGCCTCCTGAGTAGCTGGGACCACAGGCACATACCACCATGCCTGGCTAATTTTGTGTTTTTTATAGAGATGGAATTTCACTATGTTGCCCAGGCTGGTCTTGAACTCCTGGGCACAAGTGCTTCTTATCTTATTCCCTAACTTCGCTCTTCATATTACAGCCAGGTGTTCCACTGGGATGATAGTCTAGTAGTGTTAATAGTGTTATACTGCTGAAAACTCTTCAGTGCTTTCCGGTAGCTTTTAGGGTAAATTCAGAACATTTAACATGACTGACATAGCCCTTCATGATATGGCTTTTGCTTACCTCTCTGGCCTCACTTTGTTCTCTTATTCTACACATGGAGCACTTTTCAGGTTTTTGAACATGCTGTTCATCCCCTACCCCTGACCCTTACATACCCCAATCGAATTTCATGCTGTTTCCTTTCTTGCCTTCAGTTGCCTATTTCTTACTCATCTCTCAAGTTACATCAAGAACTTAGATGTCACTTCTTCTGTTCAGAAAACTTCTGATTTACCAAGTTTGGATTTAGAGACCATCCTTAGTGTTTCATCTTTCTTCTTTTCTGATCACAACTGTATTGGGCTATTCATTGCTTTTTCACATTTCTCCATTATAGTGCTTACTATGTAAACTTGTTGAATTAGCGAATTAAATTATTCATTCATTAAAAATTATTTCTTGAGCCTTCACCGTGTACTTTTCTAAACAGTGGGATACTGGAATGAACAAGACAAAGTCCCTGCTCTCATGGAACTTTCCATCTAGTGTGATGATACGGAGTGAGTCAGACAAATACATGTATATATAATGTATCATGTTGTGATAAGTACAATGAAAAAACAACAGAAGAGTGACAGAGCATGTCATCTTCAAAAGCAGAGAAGTATGGAGGAACATTCTAGACAGAAGTTTTAGTCTGTCAATGGTATGTAGTATGAGGACTGGCAGGGTTAGGAGATTATTAAAGAAACTCTTACAGGAAGTTAGGGCATAAATGATAAGGGTGTGTTTTATGCTGGTCATAAAAGAATTGACAAAATTTTATTGACTTATCAGCTCTGCCTATATGAAGACTCTTAGAATAAAGTGACTGGGAGAATGATGTCACTGACAGAAATATGGACATACTAATGGGTAGCTCAGTATTTTTAAACAATAATAAAATATGAATTTGAATATTAGAAAATTTAGACTCTTAAAGTCATTGTTGCATGTTCAGCTAGTAAAAGATGATAGGTTGGAGCCCAAGAGAGTCTGGAGATATGGTCAGTCTTTATGGAGGGAAGAATTGCAATTGAAACATTATATGTGGATTTTTAAAAATTAAGGAATGAGGCTGGATGCAGTGGCTCAACACCTGTAATCCCAGCACTTTGGGAGGCTGAGGCAGGCAGATCTCTTGAGGCCAGGAGTTAGAAACCAACCTGGCTAACATGGTGAAAACACATCTCTACTAAAAATGCCAAAAATTAGCCACATGTGGTGGCACGTGCCTGTAGTCCCAACTTGGGAGGCTGAGGCATGAGAATTGCTTGAACCTAGGAGGCAGTGGTTGTGGTGAGCTGGGATCAGGCCACTGCACTCCAGAATGAGACCCTGTCTCAAAAGGAAAGAAAAAATTAAGGAATGCATAGGCTGTTCATTCATAGTTACCAATAATTATAATGTATTTTTCTAGTTCATTTTAAAAACATGACAACTGTCATGTAAAAGGATCTATGAATTTTTTTTTTCCTCTAAGTAACAGGAATACAAATGAAAAAAATCAAATAGCGTTTTTAAAAATGACTTCTCAAAACACTAGTTGCTTAAGTCTTCCAGGCTCTGCCAGAAACATATTCTTAATTCTTAATATCTCTTTATAATTCTCTTCATATTTCTAATTAATATACTTATTAGGCTATGTCTTTGTTGATTTTAGTCATTGTTTCTTTACTTTCCCCAAGGACAGGTGACTACCTATTTTTCTGTCTCTGCCATCATGCTCCCAACCTAGATGTATCGTAATTTTAGGTAAATAGGTTAAATAGTCAGGGTTTACATTATTATGAATGAAATTTTTTCTGGGTAGGTAAGTAATGCCCTGCCATCACCACTCCTCTCTGTCATAATTCTTTGTTGTTTTTAATCGTAATAACTGTATGTTAGGTTTTCTAATATAATTATAGTTAACCTTTTCTGATTTTAAAATTCCTGCCACAGGCCCATCAGTGGTATTTTCCTTATGCTGCTAGGATATAAATCTGTGGATCAGCAGGGGAGATTTTTTTGTAATATTAAGTGTTGTAGTCCACAAATCTTATATATTCCTCCATTAAAGTTTTATAGTTTTCAGTCTAATGATCTTATACATCTTTGATTCTTAGATATTTTATGTCACTATAAATGGTATCATTTATAAAATTTTTGTATTCTAATTATTTTTTGCTAATACTAGAAATATATCAATTTTGTATATTGAGTCTGAATTTAGTTATCTTTCTAAATTATTGTCTGTGATTCTTTTGGACTTTACATGTGAATAAACATGTGATCTGTCAATGAGAGTTTTCTTTCTTTCCTAGCGATCTTTAAACCTTTGATTTTTTTTGTCCTTGTTTTATTTTACTGGTTAGAACTTCCAATACAATCTTGAGTAGAATTGACGATAACAGATATTCTAGCCTCATTCGTGATACCGGGGAACATTTTTAATGTTTCTCCATTAAACGTGATACTTGTTGTAGGCCTTTTTGTAAATACTCTTTGTCAGATTAAGGAAATTTGCTTATATTTCTATTTTACTAAGAATATTTCTCATGAATGGATATTAAATTATATCAAATTATTTTCCTCTACCTAGTTAAGTGATCAAATAATTTTTATTTATTCTGTTAATACAATGTATCATATTGATTGGTTTATGTGATTCATTTCACTGCTTGATGTTTTTGAGTGTTAAACAGATCTAGAATTCTTGGAGCAAGCCTAGTGTGCCTGTAATGTATTATGATTTTTATCACTATTTAGAGTTGCTGTTATTAGGTTTAGGATGTTTTGCATTTATATTCATATTCGAAATTGACATGCATTTTTCTTTTCCTGTAATTTTCTTCTCAAGCTTTGGTATCAAGGTTTTTCTGGCTTTGTAAAATGAGCTCAGAGGTGATTCCTCTTCTTATATTCTCTGGAAGAGTTTGTGTAAAATTAGTTCTTTTAAAAAACAACAAAAAAAATTTCTTTTTGAAGTAATTAATTGGGAAGTCACCTCAGCCTAATTTTTTTATGGAAAAATTTAAATTATAGACTTAGGCTGGGTGTGGTGCCTCACGCCTGTAATCCAAGCACTTTGGAGGCCAAGGCGGGCTAACTTTTTTCTTTGTTTTTGAGACAGGGTCTTGCTCTGTCACTCAGGCTGGAGCGTAATGGTGCGATCACAGCTCACTGCAGCCGTGCCCTCTTGGGCTTAAGTGAGCCCCCCACCTCAGCCTCTGGAGTAGTTGAGACTACAGGTGCACACTACCATGCCTGACTAGTTTTTACAATTTTGCTGCTTTTTGTAGGGATAGGGTCTCACTATGTTGCTCAGGCTTCAATTTTTAAAATAAGTACATGGAAGAATATTCATATTTTCTATTTTTTCTTTCTAGTTATGTGTTTTTCTAGGAATTTGTGCATTTTGTAATTTTCAAATTTAGTGGCATACAGGTTGCTTATATATTTCTAGTAATATTTTTAATGTTTGCAATATCTATTGTGATATTCTTTTTTCTGATATTGGTAGTATCCAAATGAAAAGTGGAATGAAGTACTGGGGAGATCTTTCCTAACAAGTTTTGAACTCAGTCTGTATGAGCTTTTCCTCCTTGAAATTCAAATCCAATTCTGTCAAATTTCTTTTTATAAGAAAACATTTCTTTTATAGAAGATATTTCTTTATAATGGATTATGCCTCGTCTTATTTGACACTGTTGCCTTGAAGTAATCTTATAGTACTATTGGGATCTTTGTTTTTTTAATGCCTGTATTTGTTTGCTATTTCTTTGCACTTCCTTTTTATTTCCAGCTTTCTGAGTCTCTTTATTTTTCTGTCTCTTGCATAAAACATATAGTTGAGTTTCTTTTATTTGTTTAAAAATATGATCTGAAGGTCTTTTTTCTTAATTGGTGGGTTTACCATTACATTTATTGTTATTATAGGTATGTTTTGTCTTAATTCTATCACTGTGTTTATATACTGTTGTTAATATTTTGCCATTATTTCTTGGTATTTCTATTTTTGTTCTGTGGTCTGGGTTTTTCATTTACATGTATACTTCTGGTAATTTTGAGAATTTGTAACCTGATTTTAATTCTAGTAGCTGATTAATGTCGTATTCCAAATAGTGCATATGTACTTTATTTGTCAGTTTATTGGTATTAAAAAGGAAGAATGGCTGGGCATGGTGGTTTATGCCTGTAATCCTAGCACTTGGGGAGACTGAGATGGGAGGATTGCTTGAGGCCATGAGTTTGAGGCCAGCCTGGCAGTAAAATGAGACTCCATCTTTACAGGAAAATTTTTAAAAAACTAGCTGGCACAGTGGTGTGGACCTGTAGTCCCAGTTACTCAAGTGGCTGAGGCAGGAGGATTCCTTGAGCTCAGGAGTTTTAGGTTGCAGCGAGCTATGATCATGCCCACTGCATGCCTGACTCCTGCTTGGGCAACAAAGTGATACCCTGTTTCAAAAAAAAAAAAAAAAAAAAAAGAAGAAAAGAAAATAGTGTCTGTTAGTGTCCTACAAAAAGAGTAGAAATTAAGTTACACTACTGAAATTAGGTTCAAGAAAGCTTTTCTTAAGGGCGTATCTTCTTATAAACAACTAATGATAATCATTATCTATTAGAGATCAAAATTCCTTCAGCTGAGTGGGTTTTGAAATTATCAATTCATTCATTCCACAGCATATATTGCTGATTAACAGTTGCTATATAAAGAAAAAAGTTGAACATGTTCCCATCCTCACAAAACTTTGAATCTAATAAGAAAAACCAACACTAAACAAATAGTTCCAAGTATACTGACGTGTGACAAATACATGAAAAGTGTTGAAGGAGCACATCTAAGTTCCTATATGAACTTATTTGTCAATAAGAAAATGATTATAACGTTTTCTGTGGGAGGAGCACATGAAAAATCTAGGCACCATGAATAATACTCATTCCGTGGTCATCTTAGGATACTTGTACCTTTTTAGGCACTTGATAAGCACTATATGCTCACTGTGTATAAGACAGTATTCATGGCAAAATTTAGACAACTACAGCAAATAGTTACCGCACCTCTCCATGAACCCTGAAACTTGTCCTTTGCTTTATTCATCCATCCTATTTAGCCCAAATTATCTTTTGCTTTAACAAGAGATCACATTGTAGTTTGCACAGCCACATGAAGGAAGCTTGTCCTTAGTTTATGCAATAATTTTCTTGTCACTATCCAGCTCTTTCTTCTTAGGCCACCCTTAAAAAATAAGAGGATAGCTCATACTTGATCTTTGATGTTTGCAGGCCATGGTATTTAAGTTAAGTTGTTTTTGCTGACCATAACTAGACAATTCAGATACTATATGGGGTTGCCTTGAAGTAATCTTATAGTGCCATTGGGATCTTTGATTTTTTGCTGACCATAACTAGATAATAACTGAATTGTCCAGTTATGGTCAGCAAAAAACAAAACAAAGATAAACTGCTTTATTTTAAATATTGAAATAAAGCAATTTATAAACTGGACAGTCAATTTCTTCTTGGCAAGAAACACCATTCATCCATGTAGCCCTAACCCAGTGTTTTGTATATTTAGCTTTTTGACAGTGACTAGAAAGTACACACTTTCTGGATTTTGCTTTAATGGACAATTATGTGACAACAGTCTCTATTATTTGATTAGATTTAGTAAATGCCTTATGAAAATAAATAAGATATTCATTGAATTTATGGATTCCTAACATTAGAAAAAATTCTGAGCAATTTGATAAAAGATTTATATTATCGAAGAACTTTCTCATATTTTATTCCTGTTTTGATACCCTGAGAGAGATCTGACAGTTATTAGAATTTCTGGTTTACTAGTGAAAATATATGCAAAGAGATTAAGTGCTTTCCCAAACACATCTATTTAGTGTTTGAGCCAGGATTAAAGCATTTAGCTGCCAAACCAGTACTTTCTATCACCCTGTCCTTCCTCTACTTAGCCAGAAATGCACCCCACAAACATCTGTGCTAATTTTGTGTCTAGCCCCTTGCTCTTGACAGATGTCGATTGCAGATAAAACTTTTAAAATGGTGAGATTTTTAAGGTAACGAAAGCATTAACACTTAAATAGTATATCACATATCTTATACATTTAAATTTTTTTCATTAGAAAAAAGAAAAGCTTATAGTCTAAATTTTTGACTGTTAATGTTAGACATTCTAATTTGTTGCTTAATGGTAGTAAAGAATACAGAAACATACAGAGAACCATCATGAAAGGTCCTCAGTCCCCTGACAGCAGGTTAATGTATCAGTGAAGTAGGACAGTGGAGGCTTGAGCTAGGCATTGGATTTGGTAATGAGGTTACTGTGACCTTGGGCAAGGTCGGTGTTAATACAAATAAGAGGGGCAGAGCCTAGGTTAGAAGGAAAAGAATGAATAGAATGTGAGGAAGTAAGACAGAGGATCTCTCCACTAGTGAGAAGGGAAGATAAAGATGATTTGAGGGGGAAGCAGTGTGAATAAGGACATGTTTTGTTTTTTTTTTTTTTTTTTTTTTTGGAGACGGAGTTTCGCTCTTGTTACCCAGGCTGGAGTGCAATGGCGCAATCTCGGCTCACCGCAACCTCCGCCTCCTGGGTTCAGGCAATTCTCCTGCCTCAGCCTCCTGAGTAGCTGGGATTACAGGCACACGCCACCATGCCCAGCTGAATTTTTGTATTTTTAGTAGAGACGGGGTTTCACCATGTTGACCAGGATGGTCTTGATCTCTTGACCTCGTGATCCACCCGCCTCGGCCTCCCAAAGTGCTGGGATTACAGGCTTGAGCCACCGCACCTGGCCAGGACATGTTTTAAGTTGTCAGTGTTCGAGTGCCTTTGTCACTTCAAAGGAAGAAGTCCCAGGAGAGGGAGGGAAAAATGAAAAATGTGAGAAGAGAAATTAGGCAGATTGATGGGGCAAGGTCAGGAGGAGGTAGAAGATGTGATCAAGAGTGCAGGTGGCAGGATAATCTTAGAAGGGCAGCAGGATTCTTATTTCTCTAAATAGAAAGGAAATCTGAAGTAGAAAAAATGAGGTTCACAGAGGCTCTAGATCTCCAGGCTTCGCGCCTGGCTTTTCTAGTCATTCTGAGGTCGCTCTACAGGCTTCTTGGCTTGGGGGTTAATATACAGCTTATGGTGTCTAAAATAAACAGTTGAAAACCAGGAGTTTGGATATGTAGGAGTTTTAGATGAACTTCCCTTAGTTTCATTATTTAAATTCAGCATGTTTCTCTGGCCAGTTTATTTTTGTTCTAATGGACATTATAATTTCAAAAGGGAAGATGCATTTTAAGACAATGCATGAGGACTAAAATAAGTTAAGTTTTCGCGTGGCTCGGTTTCGTGAATTTTCATTGGTTTTCATGTAAGAATTAGCCAGGCCTACTGATAGCTACATGCTAATTTATGGAAATTAACATGTTCCAAATAAATCTGTCTGTTCTATTTTGCTACTGTACCTACATTTGAACACTTAAAGTTATTCTAAATGGAGCTGTGCCTTTCTCAGTAGTCAGTGACAGATTCTCACGTTTGGGAACCCCAATCCTGTGGTAAATAAGAGAGCCTCTTCTAAAATCTCTATATACAGACACGTTCTAGTTTACAGGTTGTGATATAAAATTTCATGTTTGGAACTCTACATCTTCCAATAGAAATTATATTATAAATGGTGCCAGTGTCCCAGACCCACCCATAAAAGACCATTTAATCTAAAGTATATCTGAATTATTAAAAATAATTACAACCACATTTCTAGCAGCAAATACATTGACTAACAACTTTCTGAGGTCTGAAACATTTCTCTTACTTGTGCTTTATCTTACTCTCCAGAATGCCTGGGCTTTCTACCACTCCTAGTTGTCTGACAATTAAAAAAAAGCACCCACCTCTTAGGCATTTAGATTGGTTCTTCTAAGGTCATGAATGAGAAGCTGGAGAGACACTGCTGAGAACTGAGAGAGCGGCTTGCAGTGCTGGTGCAGTGGCGGGGGCCCTCCTTTCTCTTTCTGCTGTGAGATCTGGGTGCCTGCCTTTATAAACCTCCTATATCCCTATCCTTTTTTTCTTTCTCTGGACCAGTGGTTCTCAACTAGACATGATTTTGCTTTCCCCATTTCCTCTTACTGCCCACTCTCCACCTTCCTACCTGGGCACATTTGGTAATGTCCAGAGACAGTTTTGGGTTGTCACAACTGGGGTGGTTCTACTGACATCTTGTGGGTATAAACCAAGCAAGCTGATAAATCATCTACCCCCAAATGTCAAGAATGCCGAGACTGAGAAACTCTGCTCCAGATAGTTGCTACTGGTTAGGGTTGTTTTTTTCCGTTTTTGATTCATTACAGCGTAGAAATATAGTCTGTGTTCCCTGATTCTCTCCCACCTTCTATTCTTGAAACAAGCTCACAGCTCTTTTGAGGTTTTTCTAAGGGATGGAACTAGATAGACTAAAAATAAGAAGAAAATTATAGTTTTAGGAATTCTTAATTAAAAGCTGTCCATGCTCTCCACTGGACTTTAAATAAAGCAGAATTCTGATCCTTCTCTAGGCTTCAGTCCTTTCCTCCCTGTGATGGTTTCCTCATTCCCTGGTCTTCCAACCTTCCTTACCCACACTGTTGCATTGTGGAGAGCCTTGACAGTCTGTTCATCCCAATGAGAAATGACAGGGATGAAAAATTCTTGCGTTATTTTAATGAGGAGTTAAGGGAAAGTTCCTTTGTATTGCATAGATCCAGCCAGAACTGTTTTCTGTTGTTCTTCTTCTTTTAAGAAAGTTTCAGGATGAGATTACATCCCAGCATTTCCTTAAGTACTGCTGCACAGCACAGGGATCTCCTTTCTCTACTCTTCTTTCCTTCTTTCTACTGCTGCCCTGTATTCACCACCAATGCCAGCTTTGTGGGCATGTGACCTATGCAGTTACACAGGATCTTGTGCTTACAAGAGTGCCTCGCTTAGAAGGAAGGGCCCATGCCTGATTTAGTGTTCTTCTGCTATACCCTGGAAATTCTTAATATATTTTTAACAAGTCTCTTTTTTTTTTTTTGAGATGGAGTCTTACTCTGTCACCCAGGCTGGAGTGCAGTGGCACAATCTCGGCTCGTTGCAACCTCTGCCTGCTGGGTTCAAGCAGTTCTCCTGCCTTAGTCTCCTGAGTAGCTGGAATTACAGGTGCCTACCACCACTCCCAGCTAATTTTTGTATTTTTAAAAGAGACAAGGTTTCACCATGTTAGTCAGGCTGGTCTTGAACTCCCGATCTTGTGATCCGCCTGCCTCAGCCTCCCAAAGTGCTGGCATTACAGGCGTGAGGCACTGCGCCAGGCTGAGATCTCATGTTTTTATTTTGTTCTGGGCCCAATAAATTATACAGCCAGTGCTGTTTACCAAAGTACTCCCAACCGACTGTAGGTCCAGGTGAGAGGCAATCTGGCTTGGAGGAGAGGAGGAAGAGGAAGAATTTAAAAATATTTGTAGTAGCAAGAAGTCCTCAGCTGAAAGGGAAGGGAGGAAAGGGCAGATTCATATTCGTGTGCTCAGACTCTTCATTTGCTAATACTTACCTTTCACAATTGATTCTTTTTGCTTTTTTATGCTTACCAATTTTAACAAAATGACCAGCTACTTATTAAGCACTATTGTATGATCAGCAGTGTGCTACAGGCCACAGGTGAAACCAAATAGTAAAATGATAGTTGCTATGTACTGGGCGTGTTCAAGTGTTTACAAAACCTCCTCATTTTGTTCCCATAACCCTTTGAGGCTGCTTATATTCTCCCATTCCATACAGTATGAAACTGAAATTTAGAGAGGTCAGTTGTCCAAGTTTACAAAGTGAGTGAAAAAAGCAATTGGTTGTTCAGATTCTAAAGCCAAATCCCATTCATCTGCAAATACGTTAGATATTCCTGTCCTGAGGGTTGACTGTCAAGTTGAGGTCATTAGTCTACATGGAAAGTCAGTCTCATTTTGTCTAGCGAATTTTTTTATAAACGCAACAGAGACACATCAGTACTTTTCAAATTGAATATAATGATTGATGAAAATAATGCTAGAATATATGGTGTAGATGCTTTTCAATGTGGTCATGAGAAGTAGCTATTAGTATAATTGATCTGAAACAGCATTCTTACAGAAAAAGTTCAAAAGCCTTCAGATATATATGCAAATCACACCCTTTTTCCATTTTTTGAAATACTTGCTACATTGTTAGTGTCACTTATCTGGAAGTATTTTCTTGGAGTAGGGGGTCTCTTTAATTTCTGTCCACCAAATAAAAATTTCATGTTCTACATCATCGATATTTGCAAAATTGTGGTCTAAGAAAGCTAATTTGCAGAGACTATATGTTATATACCAATTCTTTATTTTTTATCATGTGAGCTACTTCTCATGACAATTTGATATCCCCATAAAACTCTATGCTGGTTTTAGCCTCAATATGCTACAAGCCTGTCTTAATTCTGTGTAAGGAAGAGGCAGGCATCAGGCATAGATCACTTACATTTAATGACTTACACAGTATCTATTACTTAGCAGTTAAATGGATTAAGACCATCATTCTCAGCAAACTGACACAAGAACAGAAAATCAAACACCGTATGTTCTCACTCATTGGCGGGTGTTGAACAATGAGAACACATGGACACAGGGAGGGGAGCATCACACATGGAGATCTGTTGGCGGGAAATAGGGGAGGGACAGTGGGGGATGGGGAGTTGGGGAGAGACACCATGGGGAGAAATGCCAGATATAGGTGATGGGGATGAAGGCAGCAAATCACACTGCCATGTGTGTACCTATGCAACAATCTTACATGTTCTTTACATGTACCCCAAAACCTAAAATGCAATTAAAAAAAGAGTAATTTGATAGTTCTCTTAAAATTCACTTATCTATTATCAACAGCCTTTGATGGCATGAGCAGGAGTGTCTGAGGCTTGTACTATATAACCTACCAAGAGCCAAACATGCAAATGCTTTCAGAGCTTTTGTTGTTAAGAGAAGGACTGTTTAATCACACTGACCTGAGTTTCAATTCCAGCTGCACTACTGATTGTGTAAGTTATTTAACTTCCCCATGCTTCTGTTTCTTTATCTGTAAATGGGAGTAATATCTTCTCCAAAATGCTGCAGGAAAATTTAACTGAATTTCTGTACGTAAAGCACTTAGCACAGTGCCAGCCCTTTGGAAAGGTGTTGATGGCTAAGTGGTAGTTTTCCTCCTCTTCCTCCCCCTATTTCATCAAGACAGCAGGACTGGGCATAGTTTCACTGGGTAAAACAAAACATTGGATAAGCCCTTTTTTGATTTATACCTAAACTATTAGCTCTACTTTTTTATTTTTTTTGAGATGTTGTTTCGCTCTGTCACCCAGGCTGGAGTGCAGTGGTGCAATCTCGGCTCATTGCCATCTCCGCCTCCTGGGTTCAAGCGATTCTCCTGCTTCAGCCTCCTGAATAGCTGGGATTACAGGTGCGTGCCACTATGCCTGGCTAATTTTTGTATTTTTAGTTGAGATGGTGTTTCACCATGTTTGTCATGCTGGTCTCGAAGTCCTGACCTTGTGATCTGCCCTCCTTCGCCCCCCAAGGTGCTGGGATTACAGGTGTGAGCCACTGTGCCTGGCCAGCTCTACTTTAAAATAAACTTCAACATATCTCCTCCTGCAATTAGATAATAGAAAGGCAAATGTCTTCTTCCTGTTGTCTGCAAGGAAGAGAACAGAATATTTTTTAAATCCTTAGGCATAATTAAGAATAAAACTTGGACATCTTGGTGGTCACTACATCCCCCACTACATACACATTACCATTCTTTCAACACACTTGCCTCATGAATACTATATGTATGAAGATACAAAACTGACTTCAATTTGGGAGTTAGTTTTTCTCATACCGCGAACTTCATCAGTCTTTCTCATACCTTGAACCTGAATCAGAATCACCTAAGGTATTTGTAAAAAAAAATAAAATTAGCTCTCTAATACCAGATCTTTTGAATAGAATCTCTGGGGATGAGACCTTGGAATATATATTTAAAGTAAGCCACTTTGGTTATTGTTCTGTATAAGATCTTTAGAAACACTGACCTGCACGTTCTCACCTCCTTGCCTGTACGATTTCCTGGAATTGAATAGTGTTTCTCTTCTACATGCCTATAGAATTTCTTACACAATTTTCAAGGGCTACCTCTTTCTGGAAGCCTTTCCAGATTCTCCCAAATTGAAGTGAATTTTGTATCTTCATTATTGCAGTCAGCCTTGTAGAGTTTTACTTGTTTTCCACCAGACAGCTCCCGGAGGGCTGCAGTTGCCGATTATCCTACCAAGCACCCCTAGTGTCAGAAAAACACGTTGCATATCATGGGCATTCAAAGAGTATTTGTTGAATATTGTTGATCTTCAAATTGCCTTTTTCTGGCAAACCATCTCTTTTGTTCTTCGCTAAAGAGTACAGATCTCTTCAGAGTAATATTAATAAGCTCAGGGTGATGGAAGTAAATAATAATAAACATTATCAGCCTCAGTTCCCAGAGCATCAGAATAAGGATTGGTGTCTCTGAATGGTGGCGAAGAGTTGTTTGTGATCCCTGTTTCTTTCTCATCCTCTTTGGATATTCTTCATAAGGCAAGTTGAACAAATCCCTCCAAACCCAAGTTAAATACATAACAATTACGAAAAGAAAATGCTATTGTGGGTTTGTTTTACTTTCAGTAGACAGATTTGATCATTGATCTCACTAAAGAGGCAGTTTTTGTAATACACCTTCATGTTTGTTCTCCGGGACGCTAACTGGGGTAAAGTCCATGCAGCTGTGCTTCCGTTGATGCCCTGGATGTACTTACTAGGAGAACTGTGAAGAGAAAAGATGTAGAGATGAACTCCAGTGACTACTGGGCTGGTTTCTCCAAAGATGCTCTGCACTGTCACTTGTATTTTAGGTACTTTGGTGTTTTAAGTGACTTTTAATTCCATCTTATGTTTCTCCTTCAATCAGCTGATTGCCTGGATAGGGCATTGCCCAGATCGTTGGTGTTATAAGATGATATGCATGTGGAGCTAGCCAATGTTGTAATATATCGGAAGGTGACAAAGAGAACAAGATATTAGATGTACTCAGAGGGTCTGGTTAGTGAGGACTAGAGGGAGATGTAGTAACTAAGGGTGATAGCATGTTTGGGGAGTTTCTCCAAATGTTAAATCACTGTTCCATATACATTAGTCTATTTATTGGTTATTTGGCCTCACAACAGGCAGCAATATTAAGCTGAGAAAACCACTAGATTTGGCAGGGGAAATCAGATTTTCAGTGAGTAGGTTAGGATTTATGACAGCGGTAGTGCTTATGAAGTGTAGTGCAAAGACTAGGTAGCCGTCATAGAGGGGGACTCCTTACAAATATTTTGAATACTTTGAATATTGCTCATCTTTGAATATTACTGTCTTTGGACTTCTGATGGTTGAGAAAGTAATAGAGTGGGTAGACCTCCAAGTGAACAGAATCTTGTAGGATAAACCTACTCACCTAAGTGAGTAGATCAGGAAATTTTTAATTTTTAAACTTAGGCAGAGGAAGACCTTTTCCTCCCCATGTCGCTCCAAAGCACTGAGGGCTATAAAGTGGCCAAAGGTAATGAGAGAAGATCATGGAATTTGGTGAGAGGAGCTGACTATTAGAGTACATTTAGTGCAAGTTGGCTAGAAAGTGGGTGGGGTAATAAAGCTGCAGTAGGCTTGAGAAAGGGCGATATGCATATTGGACCATGAGGAACAGGCTTGGAAAGAAAAGAAAATGGTCTTTATATAAGCTGAATAAAGTCTTAGTGTATTAAAACCCAGACAGTACAGTCCCAGCACCCCAAAGAAGTTGCTTGTGCTGAGCCTTTGTTGTCAGACTCCCCTCCATCCCAATCTCTGGCAGCCATTCCTATAGCTTTTCCTTTTCAGGGTGTCATAAAACTGGAGTCACACATAGTGGGAAAGACTGATTTCTTTCACTTGGCATAATGCCTGCTGCATGTACATTTAAAATGCATTTTAAAATGCAAAGAGTCCTTGCCCCTGTCCCCCACCCAAACAAATAAAACAGGAAGGAATCTGAGAAGATAGATATACAGAAAGGTAACTTAGGAACATACTGAGATGTAAACAGATATTTACCTCCTGAGGACTGTTTCATTTTCTAGTGAAATTAGGTGAGCTTCTTGGCTTTAAGTAAGTGGTGGAAAGGTTAGAGAGGAAGTGACCTTGACCACTTAAGTGTTTCCTTTTTCTTTTTTTGAGACAGAGTCTCGCTCCGTTGCCTAGGCTGGAGTGCAGTGGCACCATCTTGGCTCACTGCAGCCTCTGCCTCCCTGGTTCAAGCAATTCTCTTGCCTCAGCCTCCTGAGTAGCTGGGGTTACAGGTGTGTGCCACCACACTTAGCTAATTGTTTGTATTTTTAGTAGAAATGGGGTTTCACCATGTTGACCATGTTGGTTTTGAACTCCTGACCTCCGGTGATCCACCTGCCTCAGCCTCCCAAAGTGCTGGGATTACAGACAGACGTGAGCCATCGCACCCAGCCTAAGTGTTTTCTTAAACTAGCCTTCTTTCCTTTTTGACCTTTTTCACTTCCCCTTTCTCCCCTGGTTTGGTGGTGGGAAAGATAAATACACACACACACACACACACACACACACAAATGTGTGTGTGTGTATATATATATGTATATATATCTCCATTTTCATGGCATAACAATTTTATGTTTTTGTTCCTGCACTCTAGAAATGGTGCTTTTACTATCGAAAGAGCATATGCAAATATCTTACTTTCTTATGCCCTCTCTTCTAAAGAGGACATCCACACATATCAGATTCTAACTTTAGCTGGAGTTGAGGGCTGTCAGATGACGTGTGGTGGTACCGGGATGTGATATAATCTAGAGCCATATACTTGTGTTTCAACCGGGGATTTATTTTTACTAAATTTTTCTTTATAAATTTTTGTATTGCTTTCCTTGCTACTGATAGAAATTTAAAAGTTAAGAATTAAAAATGATTAAATAGGGCTGGATGTGGTGGCTCACACCTGTAATCCCAGCACTTTGGGAGGCCAAGGTGGGCAGATCACAAGGTCAGGAGATTGAGACCATCCTGGCTAACATAGTGAAACCCTGTCTCTACTAAAAATACAAAACATTAGCCAGGCGTGGTGGCGTGTGCCTGTAGTCCCAGCTACCTGGGAGGCTGAGGCAGTAGAATCGCTTGAATCCGGGAGGCAGAGGTTGAAGTGAGCCGAGATCACGCCACTGCACTCCAGCCTGAGAGACAGAGTGAGACTCTGTCTCAAAAAAAAAAAAAAAAAAAGATAGCATAAAAAATTTATTATTTTAATGTCTGGAATTGGAACTTTTAGATGTAAAATATTAAAATCTGTATCTGTTAATAATTCCCATGCTTTTATTTGGTAGTGCTGATTTATTTTACAAATCAGTGACTATGAGATTGGTAAGTGCTTTTATAATTAAATTGTGTATCTACACACACACACACACACACACACACAAATATAAATGTTTAATTATATTTAATTATAAAAGCACTTACTAATCTTATCCTTACTAATTCTCCTGGATAGTGTTAAATTAGAAATGTAACTGGGTTTTGCTTTTCTTGTTTTTTTTTTTCCTGTAGCTGTGATATTCAAAACACAGATGATATTATACTACCAAAGAGCAAAGAGAAAGCAGGCAGGTTTTCTTGGGACATTTATCACATTCCTCAATTATTACCTTCCCCTTACTACTTTTCATCCATGATGATTAATATATTTATATCCTCGTGTTGTTGACCTGTTTATATTGACAATATATGCTACTGATAATGTGATTAGCAGGGAAGGAGAGATAAGGAGATGTTACCATATACCAAAGGCCTTCAGAGGAGAGTAAAGCATTCTGTTGCAAGGTTACTCTTGGTGCTAGCATTTAGCTTATTGCAAATTCAGCATATTGCTCTTCTGACATAAATAGAATTATACTACTGTATCTTCCCATTTGTCTGGAGGACAATTATCTGATACTTTACGTATATTCAGAAGTCAGAATACAAGCCCCAAAAGCCCTCAGAGTGGCCACAGTTTGCTAAAAGCAAATGCAATAAATCTTGTGCCTAGTATATAAGGGATATTTTATACATATTACCTTATATAACTCCCATAGTAATCTTTTGTGATAGCCATTGTTGCCACATTTATAGAAGGGGAAATAAATTGAAGCTTCTGAAGAGGTTGTCGACCTTGTCCACAGTCGTCTATCTAGAGAGAGAGAGAGAGGGCTGCAGCAGCTGAGATTTCAGCATGGGTTTGTGTGTCCCCAAATCCTCATGCTGAGTGCAGGTGCTCCCATTTTCAGCCATTTCCACAAAGATTTTTTCAATACTAACTTTGTGACAGGCCCTGGCATCCAGGATTAAAGACAGTTGTACAGAGTCTTATAGAATTCCTTTATCTGTTTTTTTGGCTGCAGTAAATATGAAGGAGACTAGAAAAGAGATGAGGCTAGAGGACAGTGACATTGTCTCCCTTAATGACTGTCACATCTGGAGGGTGAGCACAGCACCTAGTAGGAGCCCAGTAAATATATGTTGAATGGATGAGTGATATTAGTGGAAAGCGATAACTAACTAGGAGAGAGAACCAAATAGGAAAAGGATATAAAATGAAAACCGTAATTGTCTTGGACCATTTAGTGTTTGAATAAGCAAAAACCTTGGTAGCCCCCAGGCGGTGAAGAGCCTCTCAGTGTGCTCACTGATGCCCATAATGATGACTCAGGGCCACTAAGTGACCGTGGTGACCCAGGCCCTGTGCAGCAGGGAGGGAATCACTCATGAGTGTGACATCCAATTTAAAAATAAAGAAGGCATCTAAAACATTTTAGAAAACTTTTCATTAAAAATGGTTTTTTCTCCCTTAAAGTGTGTGAAAGGGCTAAACTTCCTTGTCTTGGAAAAATCAGATATTGGAGTAGCTCTTTCTCTAATGTTACTGGATAAAGGGAGATAATACATCATATAATTTGTTTTCTTTTCCCTAATAAGTTGTAGCATTAAAATTTCATACCAGGTGAATCTTTTAAAAATTCAAATTATATTCTTTGGAAGATACCTTATAAAAAACTATGTATAGTATACAGCATATAACCATCTATAGTACTGTAACAAGTGAATAGTTTACATAAAACAACCTTTTTTGAGCAGTGTCATCTGAGAGGATTATGATGCGTTGAAATAATTCATGTTTGGAATATCATTTAGCTTTTTATAAGGAAAAAATGAGGAAATTATAGGAAACAATTGAAATGATTTAAATTTCATTATTCAACAGCATCGATGCGCTACTTTCTTGTTTCAAGAATGTATCTATTAACAGTGATATTTTGCTTTACAGCTTTTCTGGGAGAAGAGGCTACAAGGACTTAGTGCATCAGATGTAACAGAACAAATTATAAAAACCATGGAACTACCCAAAGGTCTTCAAGGTATTATCTAAGTTCAGTTGAGCAGACATTTATTAAGTACCTACTGCATGCCAGGCACTTTGTCAGCTGCTGTGGCTTCAGCAATGACTGACAGGAGCTCTTTGTTTTAGGAGGTCGTATGCCTTGCTGGATGACGTACCTCTTGTGTTTTTGTAAACCCAGGCAGAATGTACATGAAAAACTTGTATGTTGCAGGGATGCTTCAGTGTAGTATATTATCTTAGATTTTTCTCTGTGTAAAAATTTTGGCTTTAGGTTATGTTCATCATAGAAGTCAACTCGTGCTGCTTTTAGTGCTAGATGCAGATGAGTAACAGAATTTCTTAAGCTTCCTGCTTATAGCAGCATCTGGCCCTACCACCTGCCCTTTCTCTCATCCTCTTACTAAAAGGATAACTAACAGCTCTCCTTCTGCCCCTCCTTCCACAAACTGGTGCTCTAAGTAGCAGTGGAAACAGATGCACTTTGGTCCAGCAACAGCAGCCAGTGAGATCTGGGGTGCAAAACTCAGTGGCTGGTCTACCTTTCTTATTATATGAGAACTCCAAGTTCTAGAGAAGCATTGTTTTTCAAGTATTAAAACTTTGCCATCTAAAGCTTGATATATTGTGGATTGCTCAAAAATCCTCATAATTTATGGTTAGATTACTGCCTTATCCTTTTATTTCTTGGAAATGTTGGCCTTAACTAGTTAAACTGGTTTAGGACCTTAAGGATTACATTTAAATGTGACCATGGTGCCAGTATCTTACAGGTAATCAAGGTGTGCAGTTATGAATTCTCTGGTTTTGGATATTTTGTTAGGTTTTTGAAAAAAGCTGTTAAAGCCACAGGTACATCTTGCATTGACTTTTTCTTTGAAGTCCTGAGACAAAGAAAGTAATTGTCGAGATATTGCTGGAAGTTCATGTTAAAAGCCGCAAGGAGAAACTATACCAGTACTCTAGGAATACATTAGAAGGGATGCTTGAGTATACTCACTTCACAAGGTCTCACCTCATTAAAATAATTAACATTGCTTAGGAAATATAGCCAACTTTTAAAAAGCTTAGTACCTTGGAAAATGGCATTTTAAAGTTCAGTAAAGTATTATAAAAATGCTCAGCTATAAGCAAGAATGAGAATTTTTTTTTTTAAGTAAGAAAAAATGCTCAGCTATTTTGTTACTATTTCTGCAATATGAATTATTTGGTGTATCATATCTATTAAGTAGATATGATATTATCCTTTGCTGCTTTGTCTTACGTCAGTTTTACATATGTGATCCCAAATGAATATAAAAATAGCAGTTGTTTTAGGTCACATAAAGTTTGCTCAGCACATTGAAACATTTCCTTTAACTAGTACGTATTTCTCATTGCAGGAGTTGGTCCAGGTAGCAACGATGAGACTCTTTTATCTGCTGTTGCCAGTGCTTTGCACACAAGCTCTGCACCAATCACAGGGCAAGTCTCCGCTGCTGTGGAAAAGAACCCCGCTGTTTGGCTTAACACATCTCAACCCCTCTGCAAAGCTTTTATCGTCACAGATGAAGACATTAGGTAATGCAGTTTAACATGACTTTTAAAACTTGGGTTTTTACATTCAGGTATATTTTATATTGTTCATTAGGTTCAGTGGCATGTCCAGGAAGTGATATATCACCCAGAAAGTGATACTTTTTTTTTTAACAGAGTTTTTCAGAAACTAATGGAAGGTGAAAAAAGACCATTATAACAAGCACATGCTTGAAGGAGGTATAAATGCTGCATGCCAGGGTCATGGTCATGGTCATGTCCAAAGGACAAGTACCAGATCAGTTGTATTCCCTATGCATCATTTTTGCAGTGTCTTTTGCAATTTGGGATTCTTACTTTCTACTCTACAGAACCTCTTTCTGCCAGGCACAGTGGCTCATGCCTATAATCCTAGCACTTTGGGAGGCTGAGGTGGGAGGATCGCTTGAGCCCAGTAGTTTGAGACCAGCCTGGGCAACATAGTGAGACCCCATCTCCACAAAAAATTTTAAAAAATTAGCCAGGCATGGTAATGTGTAACTGTAGTCCCGGTTACTTGGGAGACTGAGGTGGAAGGACTGCTTGAGCATGGGAGGTCGAGGCTGCAGTGATCTATGGTCACATCACTGCACTCCAGCCATGGCAACAGAGCTAGATCCTGTCTCAGAAAAATAAAAATAAAATAAAGAACTTCGTTCATACGGTCATTCCTTTTCTGATTGCTTCCTTCATTAGTTTGTCTGGAAACCAATCTCTCTTTAAATCAGATGATAGTGGTGATGTTTTTAAGCTCACTTGTTACACAGTAGAGCAAGAAGACTAACAAGAAAGAAAGAAAAAGCCACAGGTAAAGCAGTAAAACAGAGCCAGGAATGAGACAAGACACAAATTATGTCTACTGACATCTTTCACTCTTTCTAAGGCTGGCTCACAAGTTAGGGTTTCAGCAGCAAATGGTGAAAGGAAAACATCCAGCTCAGATTGATAGAATCCAGAAAGTGGAAGCAAACCATTGCACAGGAAAAGCAAAATCACTCCAGTTAGTAAGACCACAGAGCAATTCTCATGTGGGTTTTTTTGACCTCACTATCATTGTGTTATGGTGATACTGTGGATATATTGCATTTCCTTTAAAAATATGACCTTGTATATACATCACTATTTCTGTCCTCTGAATGTAAATCAGTTTTATTGGAGTATTATTCCTAGACAAAACCAGCAGATGGCACTTGTGAATCATCTAATTTTAAAATGCTTTATATTTGTATTATTTTTTTAAATCCGTACAAAGTTGACATGAAAATGTTTTTAAATGGATAAGTCTAGCTAGATTTATAATGGGAAAGCCCTCCTTGGGTTTTGATTATTTTGCAAAGATAAAAAGTGGTACAGAGTTGTATTCATATGCCTTGATGGCATATGAATATGAATAAAGTTTCTTAAAACCTTTATTTTTTAAGAAAACAAAATAAACTGTAAAATCAAGAAAAGGAATCAACTTGCTCATTGGATTGTTCTTACCCTTGAGGAAGAAAATTATTCCAAAGACAAGTTCTTTTCCATCTTGGAATGAATACTGAATTAATCAGCAGGGATTCTACCAGGTCCTTATGGGTGTTGACAGAGGTTCTCTGAGTTATATCACAGGAATGTTGATGGCTTCAACATCAGATCTTTTGATAGTTGAGGAAACTATTTCAAAGCCAATTCTGGATGATTTCCTTTTCGGACAAATTTGTCTAACAAATTGCTCAGTTGATTTAATTGTTATGACAGAAATTTGGAAGAAAATGCTCCTTATTAAATTAGTACATGTTCAAAATAAATTACTGCAAATGGAACTGTTACTCTTTATCTAATTGTGTATCCAATATTCTGTCTACATTAAACCTCCAACTGAAGAGCCCAGCAAGATACATCTCAAGTATTTTTAGCATATTTGATAATATTTGCATTGAAGGGTACTTTAATTTTCTAATACTTTGTAACAGAGGTTTACAAACTTTGCAGCTTAAAACAACACCCATTTATTAGCTTGAAGATCTGTGGGATCAGAAGTCTGGGCCTGTTGTGACTAGGTTCTGTGTTTGGGTCTTACATGTGTCACTGGACTGTGTTCCCTTCTGAAGCTTAGGGCTCTCTTTTTTTTTTTTTTGAGACGGAGTTTCGCTCTCGTTACCCAGGCTGGAGTGCAATGGCGAGATCTCGGCTCACCGCAGCCTCCGCCTCCTGGGTTCAGGCAATTCTCCTGCCTCAACCTCCTGAGCAGCTGGGATTACAGGCACGTGCTACCATGCCCAGCTGATTTTTTGTATTTTTAGTAGAGACGGGGTTTCACCATGTTGACCAGGATGGTCTCGATCTCTTAACCTCATGATCCACCTGCCTCGGCCTCCCAAAGTGCTGGGATTACAGGCTTGAGCCACCGCGCCCGGCCCAGGGCTCTCTTTCAAACTCATATGGTGGTTGCAGAATTCATGCCTTGTGTTTTAGGGCTGAGGCCCCTGTTCTCTTGTTGGCTATGGGATGGTGGCTGTCTCAGCTCCTGGAAGCTGCCTGCAGTTCCTTGTCTCGTTGCTCTTCCATGTACCCCTTCATGCTTCCTTCAGGAAGAGCCTAGCTCCACTAAGGGGTCCTATTAGGTCAGGCTCACTACAATAATCTCTCTCTTGATTGACTGGAAATCAGTTGATTTGTAACCTGAGAGAATTATATAAGGAGTGCACGGGGGTGTGGTGGGGAAGGGAGACTGTTGGGGATCACCTTGGAATTCTGCCTACAGCAATGGGCAAATGATTAAATTTCAGCTTTCACAAATGTGGAAAGTAATGCTCAAGATAGAAGAAATCAATGGCAAATATTAAAGTTTAAGATAAAAATTCTCCATTAAAATTACTGCAGATTGTGCCACTTGTTCCATTTTCCCCGTCTTCCTAATGAGGTTACTCTAGGACAGCTGTGCAGATTCTTGTACTCTGTTATTAGTGAGAGACTGCCAGTGAAACCGATATGTCATTTGTCATAAACTTTGAGTCACTGACCCAGAGGTGAGACTAACCGTATAAGAAATAAACAAATGTGTTCTGCTTGACCCTGCCCCATTACATGAAAATCCGTTGAACTCCAGTTTCTTTTAATATCACAGAGGCTATAGAGCTAAGGCTGACCCAATGACAGCTTCCCTCTTTTTGAAAATTCATTTAGTGAAAGTCTATACCTTTTAATTCTTTGTGTTGTTTCAGAGTTTAATAAAGATATCCAACATTTTTGTGGGTTGTAGTCCATATATGTCACCTTCACTACCTTGGACATAGTCTCATTTGGTCAAAGGGGTGTGATCTTGAGTAGACTGAATATAACTTGGCAACTGGTTGAGCCCCTGTGGAGTGAATACTCAGGGACCCTTAGTGCAATCTTCCATAGCATTGCTCCTCTACCCTTCTGCTGCCCCAGGTTTGGGAAGTGCTGCAATCTGTCTTCCTCAATTATTGGTAGAGAAAATTACTTTTATTTTTCAGTAGAACTCTTAGTATATTCCTTGTTGCATCTTCATCTCCCTCTCTGCATCTTTCCTTATCTCCTTTCTTGTCTCAGGAGGTTTGTCCTGTTTTCTGTTCTGCTGACCCTCCCTCCTCTGTTTTGCTGTATTCTTGTTCTCACTGGAACCTTTACCTACTAGTCTTCTCTCTTCTCTTGTTTTTCTTCAGCCGTTGCCTCTCTGCTTGGGTCTGGATGTCAGTTTCTATTTATCCTGCTTTGCTTGCTAGACACGTTTTAGGATTTTCTCTCTTACCCTCTGGGGGAGCTACTTGGTTTTTTTTTTTTTTTTTTTTTCTTACTTTATAAAGATTAAGTATGTACGGATAGCCTTTCTTCCTGTGCTTTGTTCTTCATTGATGGATCAGAGCTTTCTTAATGACTTGGGGTTATTAGCCATCACTTTTGAGATTCCTTTGTAATCACCGAAACACAGATTACAAAGAGAACACGAGAACATGTGTTCTTAAGCAACTTACTCTCTCAGTTGAAGAGAAGCTTTTCAGTCTCTGTTATCCACGTGCCGGATCATGTGTTCCTGGCTCCTTCGTGGTGACCTGTTGCCTACAGACCTGGGAACCCAGGAGAGAGCTCTCTCCTAACTAACCTAGACACGGAATGTCAGTCAAATCCCAGCTTATCATGGCTCTGCTTCCTCCATCTTTCTCAGTGCTTCCATGAACAAGTCACTTTTCCTTCATTATTTATGCTCCCTCCATCTTTTATTCCTAAGTTATTTCTAATTGTCTTTATAGGAATAAGCCCAAATCTTGACACAGTTGACATTTTCAAAGTTGAAGGAAAGGTTACTGTCGTCAGTCTACTCTTTCTAGAATTTCACGTGTGATGAGGGATAGCTGCCTGTGTGAACATCCCTCTTTTTGGCAAGGCTCATTGGTGAGATTTGATTTGTGTGTAGAAGCAACCTCTGCAAAATCTGAAAAGGCAGTGTATTCTTCTGAGGAATTTAATGATTTTGAAGTAAGGATGAACTTCTATAGCAGCTTCAGTTTGTTATTACTTGCCAAATTCTCAGTACTTTTTAATTCTACTTTTAAAAAGGAAACAGGAAGAGCGAGTACAGCAAGTACGCAAAAAATTGGAAGAAGCACTGATGGCAGACATCTTGTCTCGAGCTGCTGATACAGAAGAGATGGATATTGAAATGGACAGTGGAGATGAAGCCTAAGAATATGATCAGGTAAACTGACACCAGTGAGAGTAACTTGAAAGTTAGATGTTATGTTTTCTTGGCCGGGCACAGTGGCTCCTGCCTGTAATCCCAGCACTTCGGGTGGCTGAGGCAGGCGATTGAGCTCAGTAGTTCGAGATCAGCTTGAGCAACATGGCAAAACCCCATCTCTACTCAAAATACAAAAAATAACTGGGCATAGTGTCATGTGCCTGTGGTCCCAGCTATTCAGGAGGCTGAGGTGAGAGAATCACTTGAGTCTGGGAGGCAGAAGTTGCAGTGAGCCAAAATCGTGCCACTGTTCTCCAACCTGGGTAATAGAGTGAGACCCCATCTCAGAAAAAAAAAAAAAAAGGTGTCATATTTTCCTGTTATTTTCCCTTTATGGGCTCCTCAGCAGTGAATGAAAAAGCTACTCCTCTGTTCGGGTCATGCATGTGCTGTTGTTTGATTCTTCTCGCTGGATTTAAGGACCATATAAGTTATTGCATCCATTTGTTCTCATTCTGGGAGGAAACTGGCACCCCTGCAGTCACTTGCAAGGGATCTAGTCTCCTTTATTAAAGCCAGGTGGAAAACCTCTAAGGTGTCACTAGAGAAGAGCAGCAGCAGAAGAAGCAGACTTTGTCAGGTAGGGAGGAATAGCCGCAGGAGAGGAAGATGGCTGTCATTTCCATCAAAGTAGCCTCCCAGGACATACTGCTTCCTCTTTAAAATTATGGTGTTGAAGTAGGCAAAATCTCTCCCTTTTTCTAGGTTCTCCCTAGCACAGATTTGATGCAGGGAGAACAAGAAAGTTACTGAAAAATATAATAAATATTTTACCTTAAAAAATACAGATTTTAGGCTGGGCATGGTTGGCTCACGCATGTAATCCAAGCACTCTGGGAGGCCAAGGTGGGTGGATCACGAGGTCAGGAATTTGAGACCAGTCTGGCCAACATAGTGAGACCCTGTGTACTTCTTAATTATGAAAATACAATTAGCTGGGTGTGGGGGAATGCGCCTGTAATCCCAGCTACTCCAGAGGCTGAAGCAGGAGAATTGCTTGAACTCAGGAGGTGGAGATTGCAGTGAGCTAAGATCGTGCCATTGCACTCCAGCCGGAGTGACAGTGTGAGATTCCATCTCAAAAAAAAAAAAGAAAAAAGAAAAAATACACATTTTAGGCTGGGTGTGGTGGCTCATGCCTATAACCTCAGTACTTTGGGATGCCAAGGCAAGCGGATCACTTGAGTTTGAGACTAGCCTGGCTAACATGGTGAAATCTTGTCTCCACTAAAAATACAAAAATTAGCCGGGTATGTGGTAGAATAGCTGGAATTTTGTAATTCTAGCTACTCAGGAGGCTAAGACACGAGAATTGCTTGAATCCAGGAGGCAGAGGTTGTGAGCCAAGATGGAGCCACTACACTCCAGCCTGGGTGATGGAGTAAGACGCTGACTCAAACAGCAACAACACAAATAGGCATTTTGAACTTATCTCAAACTCACATTCCAGGCTCATAGCTCTGTGGGCATACAATGTGTTCAGAGGGGCACCTGCCTATCTCCAAGGCTTTCTGTGGTCTCTTGCTTCCATTCTGCTTTGTTTTTACAGACCTTGTCTTCCTTTTTGCACCCCAAAACCGATTTTTATTAGTTTCCTTTGAAGCCAAAACAGATGGAGGGATGGGGGTGCTAACATGATGTCAAGTCAACAGAGCCTCTCTGAGAAAGTGACATTTATGTTGAGCCTGAAAGATACATAGAAGTGAGTCAAGGGAGGTTTGGGTGAAAGTGTTTTCATTAGAAGGAACAGCAAGGAGAAACTTGGTTTATTTAAGGAATGAAGAAAATATCGTGTGTGGTTGGAATGTAGTACGTCTAGGGAGGGGCAGGGAGAAGGTATGGGTGGTGAACCTACTCACGTAGGACCTGTGGATTGTTAGGGAGATGGATGACTGCTTGAGATTGATCCGGAAAATTAGTAGAAATCACTGCAGAGTCAGTAGCGTGATCAGATTTGCTTCTTTACAAGAGCCCTATGGATGCTGCATGAATAAAAGGGTTGGAGTAGGGAAAGCTTGGAAGCAAGAAGACCAGTTGGGACGTTGCTGCGGTAGTCTCGTAAGAGATGACGGTGGCTTTAGGAGGAGGACATGCCGATGGGCTGGGAGAAAAAGAAGAGACGGGTAGATCTGAGATATTATCTGGAGATGGAATCACATGACCAGGTGACAGACTGGAAGTGAGGGTGAGAGAGTAGCCAGGATGCCTCCGGGTTTTCATTTGAGCTGGGTGGGAGGGAATTCTGTTGGGTAGGGGAACAGGCTAAGGGTAGGGATTGCAGGGAGGGTGAGTTTAATTGTTAACACTTCCGTGAGTGCCTTTGTCTTAACCAAGGAGTGGCTTATGCCACAGCAATGCCAAAATCCAGTAATAAATATAATGTCTTACATTTACATGTCCACTCATGGCAGCACTGCTGGGTCACAGTTTCCTGACTGTACAGAATCATTTCAGGCTGGGTGTGGGGGCTCAGGCCTGTAATCCCAGCACTTTGGGAGGTTGAGGTGTGTGGATCTCCTGAGGTCAGGAGTTTGAGACCAGCCTAACCAACATGTTGAAACCCTGTGTCTACTAAAAATACAAAAAATTAGCTGGGCATGGTGGCAGGCACCTGTAATCCCAGCTACTCAGGAGGCTGAGGTAGGAGAATCGCTTGAACCCAGGAAGCAGAGGTTGCAGTGAGCCAAGATCACGCCATTGCACCACAGCCTGGGTGACAGGAGCAAAACTCCATCTCAAAAAAAAGAAAAGAATCATTTCAATCCAGTTTGGTGCTATTCTATTTTAGCTCTTTTTCTCCTCCCTTGTTGAAGACAGGAAGGTGCTGTGTTATTACTTGGATTTTGTTTTCCAAGCTGGCAAGGATGTGTTTATGGGCTTTGATGAGTGTACTTAATATGCTGAAAGTCTTTCAGAGGGAAGTCTGAAGTGTGTTTCTACTGTCCACGGCTTCAGCCATGCCATCTCTGGAGCACAGAGCGGATCTGGATCTTACCTGATACAGCTTCTGCACCATTGCTTCACAGTGGACTCTCAGAAAGCCCTTCTCTTCTGTTGGAACTTTCTGGTTTTCTTTCAGACTTTTCTCATGAAATCACTGTTTCAGATAATCAATGGTCACTAACTGAGGTTTTACTAGACTTTTGCTTCCTTTACAGATTATTTTGCAGATTGACATCCAGGCTATACCCTTGTTTATGTGAGCAAGCCTGTGTTGTAGGCACTGGCACTATACTTATATAGAAGTTGGCAGCTGCTCATTGTCTTGCACAAATGTGGATAATAGTAGTAACAACTAATGTTGAATGATTAGAATTTTAATTGGTTCTTTAAAAGTAGCCATTATTTTGGCATGTTAGGTAGGAAGAGATTTAAATTATGTATGTCACCTTCTAAGCTTGAGAATGGCATTATTAGACCAAGCCATTAGACTTGTAGATTGGGGAAGATTTAGATGTACTTTTTTTTTTTTTTTTTTTTTTTTTTTTTTTTTTTTTTTTTTTTTGAGACGGAGTTTCGCTCTTGTTACCCAGGCTGGAGTGCAATGGCGCGATCTCGGCTCACCGCAACCTCCGCCTCCTGGGTTCAGGCAATTCTCCTGCCTCAGCCTCCTGAGTAGCTGGGATTACAGGCACACACCACCATGCCCAGCTAATTTTTTGTAGTTTTTTAGTAGAGGCGGGGTTTCACCATGTTGACCAGGATGGTCTCGATCTCTTGACCTCATGATCCACCCGCCTCGGCCTCCCAAAGTGCTGGGATTACAGGCTTGAGCCACCGCGCCCGGCCTAGATGTACTTCTTAATTAAGAAAATTACAGTTACCTTGCTCAGATAACCTCATATATACCTAAAAGGTTTAACAAACTAGAGCACGACCACGTGATTTAATCAGCTGTCTATAATAACCTGTGGCATAGGTAGGACTTAATTGGCAAAGGATGGGATGTGGCCATCTTCATGGCTCATAAGAGACAACCAAGGTCCATTCAGGTCTGCCAGCCTCTTCATGCCTCAGCTCTTTCAGTTCCTCCTTATTAGTAAGGTGGATGTTTATTCATTTATTTGTTTGGTTAGTTAAATAACAGGTTGCAATTTACAGTGTTACTTAAATTTTACAATCCTAGAGAAGTGCCAGCTTATTAGACAGATATTTTAGGAGTGATTACAAGAAGAAGATGACTAAAAACAAAGGTGTGAAAATGTTTAGCTATCCATGAGATAGCATATCAAAAATATTTCCATTTGTAGTCACACAGTGCCATTTCACCCAGACTAATCAATAGGAAGACTTGGGTGCACACCTGTCATCTGTAAATGCTCTCATGTAAAAGAAATTGTGAAGTAAAATAAAGTATGAGTAGAAATTTTTCTACATTTTCTCAAAATATATTTGGGTTGGGATGTATCTATTCTGCATTTTCATTTGTATGACCTTTGAATTCTCTTTTTATGCTGAAGTAGTTAATTGTAGATAGAAAATATTGCATAAACATATAAAAGAACACACGTGATTTCTTTGGAAAATGAACAGGATAGTAAAGGTTATCATCAAAATAAAACACTTAAAACAGTGAGGTGATATGCTGAGCACTTTTTATTTATGAAGTGCTATAACTAAATGCTCACCAAGACTGTGAAAACATGATTCTAAGTGGAATTTATTCTCTAATTCTTTTTCAAGTATTGCTGACCTCTCACCTGATAAATCACTGGATTACTTAAGTTTGTTCTTTTTTTTTTTTTAAACAGGTAACTTCTGACCGACTTTCCCCGAGAGAAAATTCCTAGAAATTGAACAAAAACGTTTCCACTGGCTTTTGCCTGTAAGAAAAAAATGTACCCGAGCACATAGAGCTTTTTAATAGCACTAACCAATGCCTTTTTAGATGTATTTTTGATGTATATATCTATTATTCAAAAAAATCATGTTTATTTTGAGTCCTAGGACTTAAAATTAGTCTTTTGTAATATCAAGCAGGACCCTAAGATGAAGCTGAGCTTTTGATGCCAGGTGCAATCTACTGGAAATGTAGCACTTACATAAAATATTTGTTTCCCCCACAGTTTTAATATGAACAGATCAGGAATTCTAAATAAATTTCCCAGTTAAAGATTATTGTGACTTCACTGTATATAAACATATTTTTATACTTTATTGAAAGGGGACACCTGTACATTCTTCCATCATTACTGTAAAGACAAATAAATGATTATATTCACAGACTGATTGGAATTCTTTTTGTTAAAAAGCACACATAATAAAGAGCCCCTCATTTACCTTCCTGATTTAGATTCAACTCTGATCCCTGGGCCTTAGGTTTGAAATGGAGGTGGTGGAAGGTAGTGCATACATTTGCAGTATGAACTATTGCCTCTGGACATTGTGAGAATTGTGCTTTCACCAGAATTTCTAAGAATTGCTGCGAAATACCATCTAGCATGTGTCATTTTTTTTCTTGCCTGTGACTCAGACTTTTGGTAGTTCTGTAAGAATAAGGCCTTTTCTAACCTTGGGCACGAATTAGATTCACAAGTACCCTTCAGGTGTTACTAGAAGTTGTCCATGTTTATTGGTTTTTAAAGAATGTTTGGCACTCAGTAACGTCCACTAGCTTACTGAATTAACAGGTGTAGGTCAGACTCTTGGCTATAATGAGAGGCAGCTTCTAGGCAGAGTTGCTTAATGAAAGGGTTTGTAATACTTTACAAACCATTACCTGTACCTTGCCTGGCTTCCAAAATATTAACATTATTTTTCTGTTGAAACTCATGAGCGTAACTTTCATTACCATTTGAATTTATTGATATTTAATTATAAAAACTAACATTACTTATTAAATAAGTTCTAAAATCAAAACATAATCTGATACCAAGGAAGGGAGTGAGTGGTTATAAGCAAATTAAAACGAATTTTGATAGAGCAAAAGTAGAATTATTCTATAAAAAAGGTGTATTTATTTCTTCTTAACTCTTGAGTTCTTTTAAAATTAGACCCTAAATGATGCAGTCAGGAGTGTGGACAGTTCCACATGAGTGTCACCTGTACATTTTGTTAGCACTACCTCCAGTTCCCAAGGCAGGGAAGAAGAGGGGAATAGTCAAAGCAATATGAGTGGCTAGGTGTGGGCTGCTGTTTTTCTGGGACTTTTATGCCAAACTACATAAACACTTTTTGGAATTTCTGATTTATACTCAACTTTGATCCCTGGGCCCTAGGGCCATTAGGAGAAGTTTCCTTGGAGAAGTCCTGCTGATGGATGGTCAGGGAAACTTGTAGATTCTGGGAGGCCGATTGGTCAAGGATGCCTGCCCTGGCCCCATCAAATTGTCCCAACTGGGGTGGGGTGAGGAGTCATAGTGATTTCTTTTTAAAAAGCCAGTTTGACTAGTGAGAATGGATGTCCAAGGGCTTTTCTCTTCCTCCCCCAAGTCCATGATTCTTCATTTGTGATCAGGGTTGGGAGCTTCACCTTGGTGATCATATATTCTTTTTACAAACCAATCCAACCAAGATATATGTGCTTTTATAAACAGCTTGTAAAAGCACAAACACAATGTATACACATATAAAACTTCGATTTTTTTTCTTATATACTTTGCTCAGGTGGAGAACAAGGTATGAAAGCCATTATATGGTGTCCCTTGGGGACCATCCATAAGTCTAGGGTGTTCCCAATATACCCACAAGACAATATCTTCAAAACTTCATCACCTGATCCCCACAAACCTACCACCCTCTTGCATTCCTTCACTCTGGTAAAAGCAAGCCATCTTCTCCAGTTGTCCAAGGCAGAAGCCCTGGAGTGAGCCCAAATGCCACTCTTTCCCTTGCTTCTGACTTCTCATCAATCCTATTAGAACTACTGACTGCACCCCATGTCTCTCCTCCATCCCCATGATCACTGCCTTTGTATGAACTTCCTTTCCTGTCTGCTGGACTTTCAGTGGCTTCCTTTTTTGCTCACCTATCCACTTCCTTCCCCTTCCCTCTCTCCATCCCCCTTTTTTCCCCCTCCATATAGTCATCAGAAAGATCATCAAAACAGGCAAATGTGACCATATGATTTCCCTCACTTATCTTTGTATGCAGCTTAGAGTGGTTTTTAAGAGCACGCACTTTGAAATTAGGAGAACCTGTGTCTGAATCCTGATTTTGCCATTTGTGTGACTTGTCAGGTTATTTAATCTCTTGGAGCCTGTCCCTCCTCAGTGAAATAGGAGTAATAATACCTACCTCATAGAGTTGTTGTGAGGATTCAATGAGATAGACTGTTTCTAAAGTGTGTAGCACAGTGCCTGGCACATAGTGGGTGCTCACATTGGAGCACACTATTGTCCCTATCCCTGCAGGTGTTTTACCTCCCTTCCAAGAGGCATTTGCTAATAACCCTAACTACCGCCTATCCCTGTGACACTACTTTCTGCCTCAGCACCTAGTTTATTTTCCTTGTAGACATTTTCTAAATCTGTATTTTATTTATTTGTTGGCTTTTTGTCTATTTCTCTACTAGAATGTAAGCTCCATGAGAGCAAGGATATGCTTGTCTGATTTCCTGTTTACAGCCCCAGCACTTAGCTGAGTGTCTGGCACCTAGTAAGCACTCAGTAAATGTTTGCTTAATAAATGGAAGAATGGTCAAAAGGTTCTTCGTGATCTGACCCCTGCTTGTCTGTCTGGCCTCATCCTGCCACTATCTTCATTGCACCTTCAGCTCAAGAAAAACCTCTTTACTTGCTTCTTTGAAGTGCCCCTTGGGCCTCTGTGTCTTTGTACCTGTTGTTCCTTTTGCCTGAAACACCCTTGGCCTGCCTGTCTACACGGTGAGTTCCTAATCATTGGTGAAGTCTCAACTCAATGGCTACCTCCTCTGTGAAGCTGTCCCTGATTTCTCCAGGCGGATGTACTTTCCCCCTTCCCAGTTCCCACTGCACTTTGTAAATACCTCCATGGAAGCACTTTATTGTATTGTATTGTAATTTTTTTGCATGTCTGTTTCTACTATTAGACTGTAAGCACCGTGAAAGCAGAGATTGTGTTTTTTTCATCCTGATGTTCCCAGAGCCTAGCCCAGTGCCTGGCACATAATAGTTTGTCATTAAATATTTGTTGAATGAATCTGTGATTGAACAAAGAGTCATGCAGTTGGAAAGTGTTAGAAGCTGTATGTATTATAAAGGAAAGAAATGCCCTTGGTGGCTTCCAGGGTATTTTTTTTTTTTTTTTTTTGGTCTAAAAAGGAGATCTAGAGAGTGTTATACAATCTATTTGAATATAAGATTACTCGTTTGGATTTTAAAAATAATATAGATCTTCATAAATAATTGCAAAGATATAAAAAAGCTTTGTGATCTCTCAAATGCTATGAAGTCCAAAATAAATATTTGCACTATTAGTATTTCCATAGTAAATGCTATGAGAAAATGTACAGCAATAAATTTTGAAGCTTTAAAAACGTTTGTGTAAGTCATCTTCAATGACTTAATTCATGAAGGACATCTTTGGATCATGTTTCTTGGGCACAGGGGACATCAGACTGCGGGAGTGGGGTCCCAATGTTCACCGGGTGGGGAAGGCAGGGTACACCAGTCAGTTACAAGCTAATTAGCTTGGAGTAGCTGTGGGTTTGGACTTGGAGCAGCAGCTTGTCAAAATGAATGTCTCAAAGGATCTGGAGTGGACTTTAAAATTTCAGTTTGCATGCTGGTTTTCTCAATAAGGGCACATGCAAATTTTATGGGAAAATAATTTTTTCAATTATTTGAATTTTAATGATGGGGAAACAAAAAGTTTTTTTATTTTCTCACATTTATATAGCATTTTATAATTTATGGAGCACTTGCACCTCCATTAATGTCATCTTTGGATTTTAATCACATGTAAGCCATGTAATATGTACATATTCTTCTTATCTTCGTTTATGAGTTAAGGAATATAAGACCCAGACAAGTTAAATGACTTATCCTAGCCAATAAGATCCAGAGAGGGAAATTTTAATGTAGAGGTTTTCTGTTTCTAGAACGCCATGCAACCTCCAATGCTATTCTCCACTCAAGTCTTAAGCTGACAAAAAGCAACACAGTTTGGTCTAACAAGTACAGTATGACTGTGGCCTGAAGGCAGAGTGATTCTTCCTAGGAAATCTGGTTCTTTTGTGAGTGACCAGTCAAAGCTTTTCCAGTAGGCCGCCCTGCTGAGAAATCTTTACTAGGATTATTTATCTTATAAAAGAGGTGAGACTAGGTAAAGCTTCTTAATCACAGAATGTTGGGAATTATTTTTATCTGATGGTTAGCATTTTCTTCTTAGTACTTTCAGCTTTTTGCCTCATAAACTTGATGCTCTGAGAAGTCTGGCAGCAAGATGCAACTGAACCGTAGGCCCTGGGGCAAGAGTCCCCAACCTTTTTGGCACCAGGGACTGGTTTCATGGAAGACAATTTTCCCACAGACCAGGGTAGGGTGAGGTGATGGTTTTGAGATGAAAGTGTTCCACCTCAGATCATCAGGCATCAGATTCCTATAAGGAGTGTGCAACCTAGATCCCTCACATGCGCAGTTCACAATGGAGTTCATGAGCCAATGAGAATCTAAAGCCACGGCTGATCTGAGAGGAGGCGGAGCTCAGGCATAAATGCTCACTCAGCTGCTCAGCTGCTCACCTGCTCACCTCCTGCTGTGTGGCCGGCTTCCTAACAGGCTGAAGATCAGTACCAGTCTGCTGCCACCTGGGAGTTGGGGCCTCTGATGTAGGGGATGTGTAAAACCATTTTCGGGGAGTGGGAAAATAGCTGACCTTTTAATATTTGTTTTTGGAAAATAACTGACCTTTTAACATTTGTTTTTATCTAATGTTTTTGTGATTCTAATTTTTGAGTGTTTTCTTATAAACATATTAGTAGAATAGTACACGTATATAATTTATGAGTAAATATCCATACATTTGGAAATACGTGTTTTGGAAAGGATGTATTGGCAAAGGAGTTGTGAGACCACCGCTCCAGTGCAGGACTCCTCATCAGGGGTCCATATTTCCCTGGAGTCAAGGAGCCTGCCAGACTCTTGCCATTACATACACAATTTTATGACAACGTGCCTTTCCCCTGGGGTAGTATTAGTAGCTTATGTAAAATTCTCAATGGGGATGTATATCCAAGAATGAGCCACCGAGGGCTGGTCTAGTGATTTCACTCCACTCTTGAGGCAGGATGGCTGGCACATAAAAATTTAGATCATCTGCAGCTTGATATTTTGTTATTGTGGTTGCATTTGTTGGTAGGCTCCAACTGACTTTCCATTTTGACGTGATAAATTAGTGTTAACAAAATACTTAATACACTGGCCTGCATATGATAATGCATTTCATAAATGGTAGCAACCTCTTCCCTCACAAACAAACAAACAAACAGAAAACACTGGTAAATCATTAGGGATTGGAACATGCTTTTGGGGTAGTTACCTTGATTTTTGCTGACTGGATAAATATTCCCTGGACTAAAAGAGAACCAAAGCAGGGAGTTAATTGTGTGTGTGTTGGGAGAGATTGACAGCAAACAAGAATATGCTTGTTGAACACAGCATGATTCATACAAAGGCCTTACACCCAACAATAGCTAGTTGTGTGAACATAGAAACATTTGGAAACTTGAGGGGACTGATACAGAGAGCAACATGGTAGAATGTGCTGTTAAGAATGGATGCCTTCTTTTAAACCTTTCTCTTCCCCTCCTCTGTCTGCTACAAGAGCCGAGTCACTTAGTAAAAGTTTACAAATCAGAAAGCTATAACCCTACAACTATGACTTTTATTTTAAGAAAATCTTGTGGCTTTTTGGAACAAACAAGATTTTGGTTTAACAGCAGCTTCTGTGAGAAGAGGATGAATTAGTCACCTAACTCTGAAAACATTTAACACTGGGGGTGGAGTGCTGGGGGAAGGGTGAATGCATTATTACTCATTGAGTCATACACACTCAACCTTACTGGAACTTTGCATTCATTCAAGGAATGGTCACAATCTTCGTTGTTGTTTTTCTTCCTCTTCTTTTTTTTTTAAAAAAAATGAAATTCTATAGGCTCTACTGCCATATTCTTAAAGATCAGTGGAAAGGCAAGAGGAAATATGGGTGAAAGTTAAAGAATGGAGGTAATTCAACCTACTCAGGGAAATTTTCTCCTGCTAGGGTGGGACTGAGGTTCCTGGTTTTTTGCTGACTCTTAGTCAGGTGTTGTTCTCAATGTCTAGAGGCTGACCCACATTCCTTGGCTCCTGGCTCCCTTCATGCTCCTGTCATCATTGTTTTTTTTTTTTTTTTTGAGCTAGAGACTTGCTGTGTTGCCCAGGCTGGAGTGCAGTGTTGCAGTCTTGGCTCACTGCAGCCTCTCTGCCTCCTGGGTTCCAGCGATCCTCCTGCCTCAGCCTCCTGGGTAGCTGGGATTACAGGCACACGCACCACCACTCCCGGTTAACTTTTGTGTTTTTAGTAGAGACGGGGTTTCACCATGTTGGCCAGGCTCGACCTCCTGACCTCAGGTGATCCGCCTGCCTCAGCCTTCCAAAGTGCTGGGATAACAGGCATGAGCCACCTCGCCCAACTGACTCCCTTCATCTTTTTTTTTTTTTTTTAATTGCATTTTAGGTTTTGGGGTACATGTGAAGAACATGCAAGATTGTTGCATAGGTACACACATGGCAGTGTGATTTGCTGCCTTCCTCCCCTTCACCTATATCTGGCATTTCTCCCCATGCTATCTTTCCCCAACTCCCCACCCCCTCCCCGTCCCTATTGCCCTTCATCTTTATAGCCGGAAATCAGGTCAAAGTTTTCTTACTGCTCCAAGTTCCACTTCTGCCTCATGTGTTTCACTCCAGCCAGAGAAACTTCTCCGCCTTCAAGAACTCATTTAATCAGATTAAGCTCACCCAGCTAATCCAAGATAATCTTTCCATTTTGAGATTTGGAACCTTAATTGTACTGGCAGAATCACTTTGGCCATGTAACCTAACATGATTACAGTTTCTAGACATTAGGGCATGGATAAGTTTTTGGGGAAAGCGCATTCTGCCTGCCACACGCTGTTAGCTGCAAGTAACAGAATATCAGTCTCAGATGGTTTAAGCAATAAATAAATGTATATTAAATGTATCTAAAAGACAATTCTAGGCTACTTTAGATTCTTAATGGGAACCACCAGGGCCCTAGCTTTGCCTCTGTGTAGCTCTCTAGCCATGGCCTCTCCTCCATGAATTGACTTCAGCCTCAGCTCTGTAGCAAGATGGTTCCAGGTGACATGCCCAAACACGACAATGGCAAGCAAGAGAAGATAGAACTCTTCCTATGCCTGCTTTTATTTATGTTATTTATTTACTCTTTTAAATATGTGGGGATAGCTCCCGTGTAAGGCCCCCTAATGTGTGGGCCTCACCAGACGGTGAGCTTGAGCCCAAACACAGTTTCCTGCTGGAGGCAGTTGAGCTATGGGAAAGAAGGAACTAAGAAATGACTGATGTTGCAAAGGTTTCTATTTCTGACTACAATGTCGCTTGGGCAAGGGTCGTGTGGTTTTGTTAGACATTATGTCTCCACTAGGCCTCTGCATGACCTTTACGACTTTACTTTTCAAGAAGTTTTACCTTATCTGCATGACCGCCTTGAACCCTAGATAATGACTTTATGGCTTAACTTGTGACTCTTAGGTATTGTTATTCACAAGTGTGTTTTGGTAAAAACAGATAAAGCATACCACCCGCCCACTTTTATGATCCTTGAATGTCATGCTTAAGATTGTTTTCGTGATCCTATATTTTGTAAATTTCCATTCCTCTTATTGTTGATTGTGTAAACACCTTTGATCTTAAGGTATATCTTGAGACCCTGGACAAAAATAAATTCGCTGTTTAGGCGTTGCCTTTTCAGTCCTCCAGACACCAGCTTTTCTGTCTCTCTTTATTTTTGCGCACCCCCTCTTTCAGGTCGGGACCCTCTTGCTGGCCAAGACTCCCCGGCGGATCTTCCTTTGCCCACAAAATATATGATAGAGATAGAATCTCAGTATGTTGGCCAAATTGGTCTTGAACTCCTGATCTCAAGCAATTCTGTCTTAGCTTCCCAAAGTGCTGGAATTACAGGTATGAACCACGACACCCAGCCACATGCCTGCTTTTTAGAAGGCCCCAAAGACTTTCCCTTGTACCTCATTGGCTAGAATTGGTTAATACGCCCATCCCTAAACAAGTCGCTGAGAAAGGGGTTAGAATTACCTCAGATGGCTTAGATTAATCATCATATGGAAGTGTCAGGGCTGCTGGGGAGTCAACCACAACACCTGCTTCAATCTTCTGCCTCAAACTGCCTACTATTCTTTTGTGCTTTCCCCTACCTGTGTGCTTTCATTTTTACTCATTTCTCTGTAGAATTAGCTTCTTTTTGTTCTCACAATCAGTCTAGACCCTTTGTTTTCTTTTCTTTTCTTTTTCCAGATCCTATCTTTTACCTAAGCAAACAAAAAGTATCACATTTCTTTCCTAAAGGCTTGTCAAATGCATTCCTCCCTCCAATCTGTCCCTTCTTAGTAGTGTGACTCTGCCTGATACCTTGTATGTGAGTACAAATTGCCTGCTCCTTAAATGCTTCTCATCTTAACTAGGTTATAAGTTGCTCTATTGCATAAACAATGACTTTTAAAAAGAATGAATTTTGGCATGAGTTCATCAACTCATCCCCAAATGAGTTAAGTATCTGGCATAAGCATACTGCAAAGTTGGAGGGCACAGTCCTTCACAGGAACACCCTCACTTCTTTTTTTTTTTTTTTTTTTTTTTTGAGACGGAGTTTCACTCACGTTACCCAGGCTGGAGTGCAATGGCGCGATCTCGGCTCACCGCAACCTCCGCCTCCTGGGTTCAGGCAATTCTCCTGCCTCAGCCTCCTGAGTAGCTGGGATTACAGGCACGCACCACCATGCCCAGCTAATGTTTTTGTATTTTTAGTAGAGACGGGGTTTCACCATGTTGACCAGGATGGTCTCGATCTCTTGACCTCGTGATCCACCCGCCTCGGCCTCCCAAAGTGCTGGGATTACAGGCTTGAGCCACCGCGCCCGGCCCAAACACCCTCACTTCTGACACCACTGCAAGTTTAGGGGATTCCCCAAATCACCCTCAAGTTGGATAATAGGAAGGACTCACAGGACTTACTAAAAACGATTATGTTCATGGTTATGGTTTGTTGTAGGGAAAGAATATATGTTAACATTAGCCAGAGAGACACACAGTCTTCAAGAGTTCCAAACATAAAGCCCACCTTGTCCTCCTCCCACTGAGTGAGGGCACATTACCCTCCTAGCATTGATGTGTGATATACATGCGGTATTGCCAAACAGGAAAGCTCACTTGAGCTTTGGTGTTCAGAGTTTTTAATAGGACTGCACTTAACACATGATTAATTGATTGAATGCCCACATGATTTTACTCAGTCTCCAGCTATGTTGTCATATATTTCCTAGGCACTCTAAGGCAAAGCTGTCTTAGACTGAGAATCCTAGACTAATTTTAAGAATTACTTTGGCCAGGCCCAGAGGCTAATGCCTACAATCCCAACATTTGGGAGGCCACGGCGGGAGGATCACTTGAGCTTGGGCAACATAGTGAACCCTCATTTCTATTTTTTTAAAAAGAAATTAGCTGGTCATGGTAGCTTGTGCCAGGAGTCCCAGCTACTCGGGAGGCTGAGGTGGGAAGATCACTTGAGCCTGGGAAGCCAAGACTGCAGTAAACGCATAATGCAAAATCCCACCCTAAGTCACATGGTTATTATTACTCCCAATATCGTATGATGCACAACTCCCCTGTGATACTATTTCTAATATCTGGCGGGGGAGAAAATGATATTACTTTCAATATCGTGGGGGTATACACCCCTGCCCCCTGTGATATTGTTTCTTATATCCAGGGGGAAAAAAGATGATATTATTCTGAATATCAGAGTACACTACCCCTGTAATATTGTTTTTAATATCTGGGGGGAGAGAAGACGATATTGCTACCAGTATCACAGCAAGTGTACACACCCCAATGATATTGTTTCTAATATCCTGGGGGGAAGAGAATGATATTACTGGCAATATCGCAGGGGGTGTACACCCCACCTGTGATATTCTTCCTAATATCTAAGGCAGAAGAGGATTACACGACTCCAAATATTGCAGGGGGTGTACACCCCCATGAGATATTCTTTGTAATATCCAGGAGGGGAGAAGATGATACTACTCCCAACATCGCAGAAAGTGTGCACCCTCCCTGTGATATTGTTCCTAATATCCAGGTAGGGAGATGATGATATTACTCCCAGTATTGCAGTAGGTGTACATCCCCCTGTGATATTGTTTCTAATATCCAGGGGAGGAGAGGATGATATTACTCCTAATATTACAGGTGGTGTACACCCTTCTCGTGTTATTCTCCCTAATATCCAGGGGGGATAGGATGGTATTACTCCTAATATCACAGGGGGTGCACAATCCACTTGTGATGCTGTTTCTAATATCTAGGGGGGAAAGAGGTTAATATTACTCTCAATATTGCAGGGGGTGCACACCTTTCGTGTGATATTGTTTCTAATATCCAGAGGGAGAGAGGATGATATTACTCCCAGTATTGCAGAGGGTGTACACTCTCCCTGTGATATTGTTCTTAATATCGGGGGCAGGGGAGAGGATCATATTACTTGCAATATCGCAGCAGGTGAACACTCCCCCCACCCCCCGCAGGATACTGTTTCTAATATCCAGGGGTGAGAGAGGATATAACTCCCAATATCGCAAGGGGTGTACACCCCCCTGTGATATTGTTTTCAATATTAATTTTTGAAAAAGACGATATTACTCCCAGTATCGCAAAGGGTGTACAACCTTTCTTTGATATTGTTCCTAATATCCAAAAGGGGATAGGCTGATGTTTTTGTTTTGTTTTGTTTTGAGATGGAGTTTTGCTCTTTTTGCCCAGGTTGGGGTGCAATGGTGTGATCTGGGCTCACCGCAACCTCTGCCTCCTGGGTTCAAGTGATTCTTCTACCTCAGCCTTCCGAGTAGTTGGGATTATAGGCATGCGTCACCACACCTGGTTAATTTTTTGTATTTTTGTAGAGATGGGGTTTCTCCATATTGGTCAGACTGGTCTCGAACTCCTGACCCCAAGTGTTCCACCCGCCCCAGCCTCCCAAAGTGCTGGGATTACAGGCGTGAGCCACCGCGCCCAACCGAGATAGGCTGATATTACTCCCAGTATCACAGGGTGTGTACACCCTCATTGTGATATTGTTCTTAATTTTCAAAAAGGAATAAGATAACATTACTCCCAAAATCGCAGAAGGTGTACACCTTTCTGTGATATTGTTCCTAATATCAAGGGGGAAGAAGATAATATTACACCCGATATCACAGGGGGTGTACACCTTCCTGTTTTATTGTTCCTAATATCTAGGAGAGAATGATATTAATTCCAATATCTCAGGGGGTGTACACCCATTCTGTCATATGGTTCCTAATATCCATGTGGGAAGAGGATAATATTACTCCTAATATCGAAGGGGTGTTAACCCCACCCCTGTGATTGTTCCTAATATCCGGGGCGGGGGTGGCAGAGAGGATGATATTACTCTCAATAGCACAGGAAATGTACACCCCACTATGATAGTGTTTCTAATATCCAGAGGAGGAGAGGATGATATGACTTCCAGTATCACAGAAGGTGTGTGCCCCCCTGTGATATTTTTTCTAATATACAGGAAGGGAGAGGCTTATATTGCTCCCAATATCCCAGCGGGTGTACACGCCCTCTGTGGTCTTGTTTCTGATATCTAGGATGGGGAGAGGATGATATTACTCCCAATATTGAAAGAATTGTACACCCATGCTGTGCGATTCTTCCTGGTATCTGGAGGGTACAGCATAATATTCCTCCCAGTATTGCTGGTGGTGTACACACCACCCTTAATGTTCCTAATAGCTAAAGGGGCAGAGGGGAATATTATTCTTAAAATCACAGGGGGTATACACCCCCTCTATGATACTGTTCCTAATACCCAGTGTGGGGGGATGGACAGAATAATATTACTCTCAATAAAGCAGCAGTGTCCATCCTCCTGTGATATTGTTCTTAATATCCAGGGGGAAAGAGGATGATATTACTCCCAATATCCTGGAAGGTGTACACCACCCCCTCCCCCGTGATATCGTCCCTAATATCCAGGGATGTACATCACAAGGGATATATCACCGCTTGTGATATTTTCTAATACTTAGGGAGGAGAGGATAATATTACTCACAATATCCCATTGAGTTTACATGCCCCTGTGATATTGTTCCAACATCGTAGGCAGTGTACAACGCTTCTGTGATAAAGTTTCTAATATCCGGGGGAGAGAAGATGATTATACTCTCAATATTGCAGGGAGTGTACACCACCACTGTAATATTGTTTCTAATACCCAAAAACGGAGAGGATATTACTTCAAATATCGCAGGAAGTGCACAACCCCCCTGTGATATTGTTCCTAATATCTAGGGGATGAGAGATGATATTACTCCCAATGTGGCTGGGGCTGTACACCCACCCCGTGTTAGTGTTCCTAATATCCAGGGAAGGAGAGGATGATATTATTGCCCATATTACTGGGGGTGTGCACCCTTCTGTGATATTACTTCTAATATCCAGGGCAAAAGAGGATGATATTACTCCCAATATAACAGGGAATATACTCCTTCCCTATGACATTCTTTCCAATATCCATGGGGAGAGGGAGGTATCACTGACAAATATCCCAGGGGATGTAAACCTCCTCTTTGGAGTGGTCAGATCCTACCCTGACACTGTTGGGTGGAAGTGGCCCTACCCTAAAATCCAGTCTGACCAGGTTACACCCTAAAAAGAAGGCACTTTTATCAGATATGACCTAGAACATCCCCCAGAAGCTGAGGAGAAAGGCCAGTTCTGTCTTTAGGCAAGGTCAAATTCGTTATTCCATACTTTGTGATAAATATTTTGTTAGTAAACACTAATTTCGTTATTACTGTGGCCCTAAGAAAAGTTCCCTTGATAATCAAATTATTATTTAGGTATTCTAGATGATCATATTTTAAGAGCAATTAACATTTAATGCCATTCCACTAAAGCTTTATTTTTCAACTTTATAGGAATACATTCTTGTAATCATCACATAAAATGAGCAAGATAATTTCTCTGTTGCGCTTTCTTCACAAATTATATAAGATAATTAAGACATAATAGCTTTCTTTTTCCTTAATCTGGAGCAAATAAATGGTTCAGGAATAAACAACAAGGACATAGACTCAGTAATCTTGCAAACACTTTACCTCCTGGAAAGAAAAAGCAATGATCTCCATTAAACCTCAGCAATAACAGTTATTGCAGCAATTACAAAGTCATAGTTCTTCTCTATCTTTAATATTTTTAAAATCTTTTTTATCCATTTTTTTGCCTACATCACATTAGAACTATTTTGGTTCTAATCTGTGACTCTAATAAAAGAGATAAACCAACTCAGTGAGGCTACAGGACAAGAGACAACGTCTTGACATATATTATTTCTATAATAAAGTCCTCATTATCTGAGTTCTGAGGTTCCAAAGTCGAGAAGGTGAAAAATATCTCTATCCACCAGTCAAAATTACCCTAGAAAACTCTCTAAACCCCTATAAAGTACACCAGATATAGTTTGGCGTACACAATTCTATAAAGTAATTCTTTTTTTCTTTTGAGACAGGGTCTTGCTCTGACACTCAGGCTGGAGTGTAGTGGCGAGATCTTTGCTTACTTCAGCCTCAGCTTCCCAGGCTCAAGTGATCCTCCCATCTCAGCCTCCCGAGTAGCTGGGACTACTGGCATGTGCTACTGTGCCCAGCTAATTTCTTTTTTAAAAAATAGAAATGAGGTCTCACTATGTTGCCCAAGCTTAAGCAATCCTCCTGCCTTGGCCTCCTAAAGTGTTAGGATTATAGGAATGAGCCTTGGGGTTTGGCCAAAATAATTCTTAAAATTAGTCTAAAGCAGTGATTCTCAGTCTAAGTTAGCTTTGCCTTAGACTGCCTAGGAAATATATGACAACATTAAATCATTTTTGGCTGTCACAATGAGGGGAGAAGAGAGCAGTTGCTACTGACATCAAGTGCATAAAGGCAAGGTATGCTGCTAAAAGCCCTACAATGCACAGGTCACTCCCCCAAAGTATCAATAGTGCCAAAATCCTGGCTTAAGGAAATGTATATTTGTTAAGGTTCTGTGGAGATGTCTGATTATTTCATTTTGTCTTTCAGGTAACTGTCAATCTCCAGAAGTGAATGGAGGGTGGATGGGAGGGTCGAGAATTCTAAAGTGTTCCAGCATGCCTGAAAAGCCGCATACTATATTCTATTTTTGTTTTTGTTTTTCCTGGTTGGCGTTCATTTATTGAAGACAGATATTAAGCACTTAAACTTATACAGTTGTGTTTCTAAAAACTAGGCATACTTCAGTGAACAAAGATGACAGTCCTGGGCCTCAGTTCTCTTTTGGGAGTCAGACACTCACAGTACATATTACAGGCAGGTAATGTCCACAGAATGTTAAATGTGATGTCCTGTCGGGGACTCCTCTAGGTATGGATGCATTTCTCCAAATTCTGACCCCAGGACAAAGCATAACATTTAAATAGATTAAGAAAAAATATTTGACATAAATTATTATTCTTTTATGATAACAACTCTCATCATATTCAGTGTAGAACAAATGTGCCTCAAGCCAATACTGACCGTATAACAAATGCACAGGTAACATCATACTAAACAAAGACAAGTAAGGCATTTTCTCTAAGACCTATAAGAAGACAAGGATGGCCACTTTCATCACTTTTGTTCAACATAGTACTAGATGTCCAAATCTAAGCCATTAGAGAACAAAATCAAAGTTATCCAGATTGTAAAGGAAAAAGTTAAATAATCCTTCTTTGCAGATGATATGATCTTACATAATAAAAAAATTTAAAGAATCCACCAAAGAACTGTTAGAACTCATAAATTCTGAGAACTTTTGGTATACAAAATTAAAACACAAAGTCAGTGGCATTTCTATACAGTAAGATCACATTCTCTGAAAAAGAAATCAAGAAAGAATTACAACTACCATAGCTATTAAAAACATAGGTAGAAATAAATTTAACCAAGAAAATGAAAGATCTCTACATAAAAGCCAAAGAACACTAAGGTAAGAAATTAAGTAAAGATTGGGCCTGGTGGCTCACTCCTGTAATCTCAGCATTTTGAGAGACCAAGGCAGGAAAATCATTTGAGTCCAGAAGTTCAAGACTAGCATGGGCAACATAGAGAGACCTCATCTCTACAAAATTTTAAAATTTAGTCAGGTATGGTGGCATGCACCTGCTGTCACAGCTATTCAGAAGGCTGAGGTGGCAGGATTACTTGAGCCCAAGAGGTTTAGGCTGCATGAGCCATGGTTGTGTCAGTGCATGGCTGCCTGGGTGACAGAGCAAGACTCTGTCTGGAAAAATATTAAGTAAAAGACAAGAAAGATGTTTTTTATTTACAAATTTGTAGAATTAATATTGTTACAATGTTTATATTACATAAAGTGTTCTACAGGTTTAATACAATCACTCACTGTGAAAATACCAATGACATTCTTCACATACCAAAAGAATCCCCCAATTTATATGGTACCACAAAAAACAATGAACAGTCCAAACAGTTGAGCAAAAGAAAGCAAAGCAGAAGGCATCACGGTACTTGACTTTGATATGTACTAATTGTTAAAACTGTGAATTTTATATTATGTATCTCTTACCACATTTATTTTATAAAAATAAACTAGTTGTGTTAGACAATGAGTTAGACATCATTTTTGTCCTCTGGTCTAACCCAAGATAATATGAGGATGTGATTTGCCTGGCAATCACAGTCTTTGTGGAGCTAAAGAGAAAAAGAAAACAATATAGTATAATGTTAATGATATTCTTGTAGAAATATAACTTAATTTTGATATTTATTTCCACATTTTCCTAGTAAGTATTTTTGAGTGACCTTTTTCTTATCTTAGTGACTTTCATCCTTAGAGATCAGAATTTCTTTGGCTATCTTACTATTAAACAAATGTGGATAGGAGACTACACATCTGGATGTAACATCTGCCATACCACAAATCTGCAGGATAGATTCAGCAGATCTGGCCAGAAAAGAGTGTGTTGCCTTTCTCATTTATCAGTGTTACCGTCCTGAGGCTCTGAGAAAAGGCAGGCTTTCCAGGTAGATCTTGGCCATAGTAGTACAAATGTGGAACTTATAAATCATAACCACATCTTCCTTACTACACACATTTCAGTTTTAATTTATTTCCTTTTTTGATGGAAGACTAGTTTCTTTGTTTTCTTGGATAGTTTGGGGGGAAATTTTTGGCTAATTCCTGAAGAAGAAAAGGTGAAATCTGATTTCATCATCTTAATAATCCTAAATAATGAAAAATTGGTAGGCTGAAGTGGTGAGCATAGAAAATAACTCTCAGTTTGACTCAGTGATGTGTTTTCAAAAGGTGCAACTACTTTTAGAATCCTGTGTGAAGAAACATATGAGAAGGGGAAGGGATATAGGAGGCATGAACCCAGGGTCACTCTTGTGATCAATTTAGGGGCCGCATTGGAAAATGGAGAGAACATCCTGCAATAACTTCCCTTCCTGCCTGGGAAATTACACAGGTTAGACACATCCAGGATAAATATTACTTTATTGTTTCTTATCACAATCAATTTTTGCTGCCATAGAAAATGTTAATCAGTCCTTACTGAATTGGTGAACTTCCAGAGCCTACCTCATGAAATATAGTTGACTATGGAATAACGTGCACAGCCAAAAATCTGCACGTGACTTTCAGCTTCCCCAAAACTCAACTACTAATAGCGTACTGTTGACTGGAACCCTTGTCAATAACATAAACAGTCATTTAACACATATAATATTTGTTATATGTATTACATACTGTATTCTTGAGATAAAGTAAGCTGGAGAATAGAAAGGCATTAAAATCATAAGGAAGAGAAAACATTTATTATTCGTTAAGTGGAAATGCATCATTTTACAGGTTTTCTTCCTCATTGTTTTCACATTGGGTAGGCTGAGAAGGGGGAAGAGGAGGGGTTGGTTTTGCCATCTCAGGGGTGGCAGAGGCAGAAGAAAACCTGCGTATAAGTGGACCAGTGCCGTTCAAACCCATGTTGTTCAAGGGTCAACTGTAATAACAATAACACCATATATACATGATCTTAATTTAGACTCACAATAACCCTACATGAAAGATGCTACTATCCCCATTTTGCAGCTGAGAGAACTGAGTCCTAGAGGACCTTCAGCAGGGCCACTCAGCTGGTGGGCCTCAGACAGACCTTGAACCCCAGCAGCGTGGTGCCAGGGTCCACACAGGACACCATCTTCACCTCTCGATTCTCTCTGTGTGGGTCAGGTTAGTATATTCGTAGAAATAATGGCATTGGAGAACCACCACAATCCTAGAGAGACATGGATTGTGTTAAAGGGAGAGAACAGCCTTTTTGGCAATATTTATTGTAGAAACTCCAGAATTGAGAGAAGTAAAATAACCTCTAACAAGTGATGGAGAGTTTGAGAGCAGTAGGGGAATTGGGAATGAAGAAAGAATGAGAAAGGTGAGAAAATGTGGCTTATGATAGAAATATATACATATCTATTCTGTCTTACTCTCTATTTAATTTATTTATTTATTTCGAGATGGAGTCTCTCTTCTGTCACCCAGGCTGGAGTGCAGTGGTACCATCTCTGCTTGCTGCAACCTCTGCTTCTTGGGTTCAAGCAATTCTCCTGCCTCAGCCTCCTGAATAGCTGGGACTACAGGTGTGCACCACTATGGCCAGCTAATTTTTCGATTTTTAGTAGAGACGAGGTTTTACCATGTTGGCCAGGATGGTCTCGATCACTTGACCTCATGATCTGTCTACCTTGGCCTCCCAAGATGCTGGAATTACAGGCCTCAGCCCATTCCCTATTTTAAAATATATATATGGGACCCTACTCATATATACAGGTATACATTCACATATATACAGGAAATAATAAGGAAAAACGATGATAAAAAAAAACAACTTGTGTCAAAGATTGAAAGAAAATAAGGGCAATAGTCTCCTGGTGAAAGAAGCCACATTTAGATACTTTAGAAAATGTTACTTCTTTAGCGTTTTGCATCTTTGCTGTGTTTCTTTAATGCTTCACTTTTTCTAGCCTTTGGTTGGGGAGGCAGCCTCATTACTTTCATTTTTTTCCTAGCTGTCCAAATAGCTCAGGTTCAGATGGGCCAAGCAGAGTTAATGACCCAGGCAGGGTAAATGGGAAACTTTCTTACTCTTGGGAATAAGTCATCAATTTAATATCTTTCCCAAATGCTACATTCTTTCTAAAAATAATATAAAAATATGTGTGCAAATCAGTTTCTGAATTGTTTTTATTCAAGAAAATTTAAGATGAGCATTGCAAGCTCATTCATCAATGTCAGTGAAATACTTAAAATGAAATGTGTTCTATGAAGCAGGCATTAAAAAAGTCACTGCTAAATTTCTAAAATAACTCTTCTGAGGTTCTATTCAAGTTTACCACACTCAGACATTTTGTCCTAATTCATTTACCGAGCTGGAATGCCATGATTATCTGGGCTACATCAAAGGGAACCATTTCTAGGATGGGGTGGCTGTCCTTTCTTTCCTCTCCTTTCTTCCTTTTTTTGAAATAGAGTCTTACTTTGTCACCCAGACTGGAGTGCAGTGGCCTGATCATAGCTCACTGCAGCCTCAAATTCTGGGCGCAAGGAATCCTCCTGCCTTAGCCTCTTGAGTAGCTGGGACTACAGGCTTACATATACCAACATCCCCTAGCTAATTTTTTTGTTTTGGTAGAAACAGAGTCTTGCTATGTTGCGCAGGCTGATCTCAAACTCTTGGCCTCAAGTGGCTGTCCTATCTTGGCCTCCAAAAGTGCTGGGATTACACGCATGAGCCACCCCACCCAGCCTCCTCTTTTCTTTCTTTCCTCTCATTAGTCAGCACCACAGCCTGCATAGCTTCATTTCAGAATCGTTTTAGGAGAGGAAAAGCAATCAGGGTTGGGTCACAGAATTGAACTATGATTTCACTTGAACATACAATTTGGTGTTAACATTCACTTCCTATCTGCCTGAAATACAGCCCTACCATTACCCTTAATTATGTATGGTGATAGTCTAGGTATTATACAGGGAGATACAATCTTTGCCTTCTGGCCAAACCTAACGAGTGTTTTTAACAAGGGACAGTCACAGTTTTCCCCCAAATATAAATACCTGCATCTATATCTTTCATGCTTGTGAGTACTTGCCTATGAATTCTTTTCCTCTTACCATATAATTGAAATTATCTGAATATGAAAAGCTTTGTATTTATTGCTGACTCATTGGAAGCAATCGTTTGTATCTTACATAGTATCCCATTTTAATTTAGGAATTCCAGAGCATGTAGTAGTATTTCAAAACAAGGTCCCAATAAAATTCATAACAGCAATCCCAGTAGAATTCACTGCTTTTCTCCACCTTTTTTCAATATCAGCACATCAAAGTGTAAAGGAATAAATGTTCTTCTTTTTTGCCACACTTTCCACTTTTTGGTCTAGGGTACTTCATTGCTCCAGCTGTTTCTATTACCCGGGCAATTGGTTTGCTAGGGCTTCCACAAGAAAGTGTGACAGATGAGTGGTTTAAGCAACAGAATTGAACTTTCTTATAGTTCTGGAGTCTAGAAGTTCAAGATAAAGATGTCAGCAGGGTGGGTTTCTTATGAGGCCTTTCTCCTTGGCTGGTGGATGACCATCTTCTCTTCCCTGAGTTTTCACTCTGTGCCTGCCTGTATTCAAATTTCCGCTTCTTTTAAGGACACCAGTCCGATTAGGTGAAGGCCCAGCCTAATGGCCTCATTTAAACTTAATCGCTTCTTAAAGATACTGTCTCTAAATATGGTCACATTCTAAGCCACTGGGGGTTAGAACTTCAACATAAGAATTTGGCAGGGTTTGGGGGTGTGGGGACACAATTCTGCCCTTAACACCTTAAATACCTCATACAACATCTCAGATGTTTATATTTGTTAACTTTATATGAATGTCCACTGTGCCAGCATATTTTCACCATAAACGTTATTTCAGCTTAATGCAAAGCTTCTTATTTAGAGCCCATGGGCTACATGGAGTAAGGGTCCATAAACATGCTGAAATCATGTGCCAAAATGTATTGTGTTATACATTATGATCACTTTTCTGTCAGACTCTTAAAATGTTTGCCATGCAAAAAAAAAAAAAAAAAAAAAAAAAAAGGATCTAATGACTGACATAAAGGGGTTTTGTCTTGTTCATCTCACAATATCTTTCCAATAAATAACAAGCACCCCACCTTTTGTTTCTGTATTCAACAAATACATATATAGCATTGCATAGCCCTGATAATGTGCCAGACTCTGTTTTAAGTGTTTCCCTAATAGGATCTCATTTAATCCTCACAGGGACACTTGAGGGAGGTAATATTTACAGATGGGAAACTGAGGTACACAAAGGTTAAGTAACTTAGGTCGCAGAATTAGCAAATGTCAGAGCCAGGATTCAAAACTAGATGGTCTGGGTCAAGAGTGTTAACCATTACCCTGCACTGCCTCTCCTTTCCCCTATTAGGCACAAGAATTCCAAGCCATATTATTTGCACCCATAGAATCAATGATCTTCATTACTGTGTTAGTCTGTTCTTACACTGCTATTAATATAAAGAAATACCTGAGATTGGGTAATTTATAAAGAAAATAGGTTTAATTGGCTCACAGGTTTGCAGGCTGTAGAGGAAGCATGGTGTTGGCATCTGCCTGGCTTCTTGGGAGGCCTCTGGAAACTTACAATCATGGTGGAGGGTGAAGGGGGAGCAGGCAGGTCATGTGGCCAAAGCAGGAGCAAGAGAGGGGGGAGGCATCACACACTTTTAAACGACTAGATCCTGCAAGAACTCACTATCCTGAGAAGAGCCCTAAGAGGATGGTGCTGAACCATTCATGAGAAATCCTGTCCATGATCCAATCATCTCCCACCAGGCCCCACTCCCAACACTGAGGATTACATTTCAACATGACATTTGGGCGGGGAAAAATTTCCAAACTACATCAATAACTATTGACATAACTTACATTTTTACCCAAAACTTACAGTGAGAAGGAATTTGAAAGTTCTGTAAAAGCCCTTGCCATGTATGTGTCTCACTTTGGTAACTGCTAGTATTAGAGCTCTCTACCTCCAGGTAGTCAGTAATTTTGTGTTTCCACAATCATGCATTCAAGCACATCCAAACCTCCTAAATTAAACCCTTCTATTTGCCCAGGATGTATGAACAATGATAATTGCATCTAAACTCAATAACTATCAGAAATTGCTTTAATAATACAAATAACAATCTTTAAAACTTTATCAGGCTTTCTAGAATGTCATAGTATGTTGACCTAAAAGGAAGAAGCAGAGGCAGAATTAATAAAAGTAGAGAGTTTATTTGGTCCAAGCTTGAGGATTGCAAGCATAGATTCAAGTTGCCCTGAATATATACTCCTATTAGCAGATGTTACATGTAGGTTATTAAAGGAAATTTTTTTTTTTTTTTTTTAAAAGGAAAAGACAGAGTTCCTAAATTGTTAACCAAAAATCTACATTAAAATAACAAGTTATTGATTTTTGTATCACAAAGTCCAGAAACAAGAAGACTATGAGAGAAGCAGCAAGTCAAGAACAAAATGCCTTTAAACAATTGCCTCCAGGCAGGGTTTGGTGGGAGTGGAAGTCCCATACTCCTGTCTTCTGGGCCTGATAAATGACTCATGCCTTTCTGGGACTGATGCATTTTGCATAGCTCACATAGCTCAGACTTCTCTGAGTTATTTTTCTTTTCTCCATCATTTTATGTATACCCAACATTTTGAAGGGAGGGAAGAAAAGATTCTCAATATAATTTTTACTTTCTCCTGGGCTTTAAAAGAACAATAGCACTGTCAATGGGCTTCTTTAAATAGAACATTCTATCATTTGCCTTGGGCTAGGGTGGGGACAGGGGTTAGCCAGACAGCATTTGCTTTTAGGATTCCAGTGTCTGCCTAATCTCTACTTACTTTTACCTTCCAACCCCAGGGAGAACAAGAAGTGCCTTATTCCCTCAGGCAAAAGATGCTTAATTAACAAAACACAACTGGCGGGGAAAGTAAATACTAGTGACATCTTTCTGTAATTGGAAAATATTTGTATGCACCCAGTTTTCCAGAAATTATAGCTGTAACCATGCAGCCTTGTAATATTGCAACTGGTATTTGTTCTGATACTTTCTGGAAACTCAATATACATGTAAGGAAACGGCATACATTTTTAAGGCTTTCGTAGTCCCATATACCTTAGGACTGCGTCAAAATTCCTTAAGTAAATGAAAATGGGAGCTCCTAGACTGAAGGTTGCCAACAGTGAGGTGAATCATTTAATAAGGGCTTACATATTTATGCATTTCTTCTGCTGAGCTTCTTGGCATACTTTCTGAGTGACAACTGCAGTGGTAAATTGGAAAATTTTGTGAATGATTCCCTTTGAATCTATTGGAGTAAACGTATAACATCCTAATGGGTGAAAGATGGTGTGGTGAGTGAACACCTCTTGTATGAAAATTGTCAATCCAATTATTTCAGCTAGCTCACCCATTAAATTAGATCACTACCTAATCAATTACTAGATGATCAGTAGTAAAGACAGCCTGAAATTCCAAATGAATAATGCTTGGGCCAGTGTCTAAGGCACAAGTGTAATTTCATGAAAAAGGCAACTGGTTAAGTCATAGGACATCAGTGGCTTAATTACTTTCCATGTTTTTATTTTTGCTGTCAAATCAAATGTCTAGACTAGAAATAACTCCCTCCTCTTGTAAGTTTTGTAGACCTAAAAGGAAGAGGCTGAGGCAAAACATACAATGTAGAGAGTTTACTTGAGCCAAAGTGAGGACAGCTGTCTGGAAGACTCAGACACCAGTAATCTGGGCTTCCCTTGGCTTTCATTATAAGCACGTTCTCAAAGGCAAACAAGAGGGAAAGGGAGTGGGCTGATATAAAATTGCTTTGTATAAACCCAGGAATTCTCATGGGTTTATAGAAACGACACTGGTTAGTGATTGGCTATACACTGTTGAGCTACAGGGTGTGGGTAATCGTGGCCGGTGCAGCATTCTTAGGTGAATTTATGGCTATTTGTGGGACTGGCAAGCAGTTTCAAGAGATGAATGCAGAGCTCCAAGGGGGGAGTAGTGCGTGATGGCTGCTTCATTGTCATGTCTCTCTGGGCCTGATCAGTTACAAAGACTTGCACTCGTCAGATAAAAGTTCTTTACTCAGTATTCGTTTTTCAGAAGAAAAAGATTCAGCCGTATATATACAGGTTTAAAAATGCTTCCTCCAAAGTTCGTAGAGGTAAAGAGATTTACCTAAGATTACGTTTTTCAGGCTCACCAATTTTCAATAAATTCAGCCTCTTCCCAGGTGCGTGCTCTGGAGAGGCGGACTTCGAGGTGGTAACGATCACCACTGCTGAGGAAAGGAGCTTTCGGGAAGCTGTCGTGCAGGTAAGACCAATATTACCCAGAGGAAAATCGATCAGGACTCTCACAGGAACTCTTGCATGGTCAAAGACAGTCTGGCAGTGAGGATCCCAGACACCATATGCAGCTTCTTCCACTGACCCCAGTGAACTCACCAGGGCAGTTGGGGAGCATTGTCCGCTCAGTGGCGATCAGGTGGCCCTGAGTCCTGATCCTAGGCCGGGTGCAAAAGAAGGCACTTTGAAACCAGAGAAGCTGTCTTGGAAGGGCAAGTCTCCTTTAGGTAGAATGGCACTGCTTTACATGTGAAAAAGTCTGCATATGATGTTTAGAGAGTAACCAAGTTATCGTTTTCAAACTGTTGTTTTCAAAGGGCCTCATAGTTTTCTTTCTTCCCTTTTAGTGAGACTGTTGATGATGTACATGATATGTAACTGTATAATATAATCTATATAATTATAATGATGGATGCACAGTTGTGGATTATTTGCATTTTAGGGCCCATGTCCCAGTCCCTTTTGGAACTCTTATTCCTCTGGACGGTCTGCCCTGAAGAGGGATTAATTCCTTAATTTTATGGACTCTCAAAATTGCCCCTAGGTCACACTTGCAGACTGGGGATCCTGGCTTCCTCAATATTTCTGATTTCCTCCCTTCCTTCTCCATAAAAGGACAGATCTCTGGATGGCCTGTGGTTAAAAATAAAATTTTCTATTGCCATAAGAGTGTCATTAAGATTCTTGTGAGAACTTGACATGCCACACTCTTTTTTCCTCCACCCCATAACAATGATGCAGCTTGCTTCCCCAAGCAGAGTTGTGTTTCAACCTAATGTGCACGTGGGCCCTTTGGGGACTCACCCTTCTCCTCTGGGTGAGAAATTAAGCAGCTGGCAGTGATAAAGCAATCCAAGCAACTGGGTCTTCAGACGGCCAAAACTTCCCACTGTCCTTGTATTGGGAAGGGACCGGACGGGGTTGGCAGGTGGTCGAGGGTCTCAGCTGCCATATGGGTCAGGGAATCAAAGATGCACATTTAAAATGCAAGCCCTTGTTCCCAATGTTTTACTAATATTGTAGCAAGCTTAACTGCTGGCGCTTGGGGCATGAGAAATTCGCTGACGAGATTTGCTCCTATTAAGGTGGTTTTAATTGATAGCACTTGGCAGTGAGATCACGCGTTCCTTCTCTTTCCTACTCTTCATACCCCTTTCGATTATAAGAAAGAAAAGCAACATTTTCTCTTACTGTATTTATTTTTTACCCTGGGCCAAGTGTATAGCAGATTGTGAATGAAAAGGAAGAACCTCTAGGGGTCAGTGCAGCGTAAAAAATGGCCCAAGCTCAGGCCCTGGAGCCCGGTCTTTAAGGTTTCAAGCACAGCTTTGTTCCTATTTCATTCTAATGAGGGAACAGTCCCATTACTTCATGCTGAGCCCGGCTCCAGAAACAATCCCCTTGATGGTCATTTTCCTTTAATATAAGTTTAAACAGTTGCAATCAAAGGCAGATCTAATTTGAAATTTAGGATTGGGAATGCTGTTTTCAAATGCGATGCTTTTCACCTTTTCTGTTTGAACCTAAGGTTCTCTCCTCCCTCTGTCCTTTCCTGGGTTCAGGCCAGTGTAGGTGGGGACTGCTGTTCTTTTACTTCCCTTTAGCTGCCCCCAACTTCTGTTTCTTTTAGTGAGAGACTTGGTTGTGTGTGTGTGTGTGTGTGTGTGTATGTGTGTGTGCCTATGTGTGTTCTTTTCCTTTTGTATGTATATGCCCCTTTGGCCTTTGTCTTTTTTTTTTTTTTTTGAGACAGAGTCTCAGTCTGTCACCCAGGCTGGAGTGCAGTGGTACAATCTCCGCTTACTGCAACCTCTGCCTCCCAGGTTCAAGTGATTCTACTGCCTCAGCTTCCTGGGTACTGTAGCTGGGATTACAGGCACGTGCCACCATGCCTGGCTAAACTTTGTGTTTTTAGTAGAGATGGGGTTTTACTATGTTGGTCAAGCTGGTCTCAAACTCCTGACCGCAAATGATCAATCTGCCTTGGCCTCCCAAAGTGTTGAGATTACAGGCATGAGCCACCATACCCAGCCTATCTTTTAAATTGGAAACTTTCTACTTCTTTCATTATATTATCAAAGGATAGTTCAGTTTAGGTCACGTTGTGGGTAGTGTGGCGTTTTATGGTAGAGATGATATGAAAACACAGGACATGGGCAACATAGTGAGACTGTCTCTACAAATAATTAAAAATTAGCTGGGTGTGGTGGTGCTTGCCTGTGGTCCCAGCTACTCGGGAGGCTGAGGCAGGAGATCACTTGAGTCTGGGTAGTGGAGGCGGCAGTAAGCTATGACTCATGTAGCAGGCCCAGAGTCACTGTGCCACTGCACTCCAGCCTAGGTGACAGAGCAAGACCCTGTTTCAAAACAAAAACAACAACAACAAAAACCCAAAAAGCACAGGACACACCAAAGTGATAGGCTGGGGTGAAGAACTCTGTTGAGATTCTTAGGCAGACATTGCAGGCTATGTCACCCAGGCTGGAGTGCATTTATTCAGAGGAAAATCGATCAGGACTCTCACATGCTCAGACAGACAGTCTGGTAATGAGGATCCCAGACGCCATGCAGCTTCTCCTATTGAGCCCAATAAACTTTCCAGGGCAGCTGGGGAGAATGTTCACTCCATGGGGATCAGGTGGCCCTGAGTCCTGATTCTAGGCCAGGTGCAAACGAAGCCACTTTAAAACCAGAGATGCAGTCTTGGAAGGGCAAAGCTGCTTTACGTAGAACTAGGTTGTTTCACAGTGTGGGTAAGACACTGGGAATTTCTTGAGGTCATCGTCTTTACTCACCAAGGTCATTTCAACTCCTCCCTTTTGCTCTTTAACTCTCCTCAGTTCTGCCCCCTCTAAATCAACATGACAGCTCTCCATGAAATTGCAAATGTTTCATTTCCAGCCTCCCTTTTCTCAGCATATAATTCTATATCATCTCCTGAGGCACCTGCCTCCATTAAACATGTCTTTCTGTTGTGCTTTCTTGTCATTCTTTTGTAATGTCACCTCTTGCTACCTCCTTTTTCTCTGTCAGCCTCCTAAATCTGGGGTGCTACCACTTCCCCCTCCCCTGCCAACTGACAACCCTGTGAATCCATCCTGGCACCCTGAATGTGGCCCTAGAGTCTTCCTTGGGGACTCCCTGCAGACACTACCAATAGATCAATGTCAACATGGTGGATGAAACCTCCTTTCCTGCCTCCCTTAATTGTGCCTCTCCTGCAGTCCTTGATTCCATTTCATTTTGGTATCCATCCTTTCCGTGGATGACATCATCTCTTCTTGCTCTTTCAGTTAGAACTCAGGTGCAAAACACATGCCAATCTTTAGCTTGAGAACAAAGCTTTTCCCTGACTCTAACACTGACAATTGTTAAATTAAGTCAAAGTCACCTCCTTTCATATTTTAAGTTCAACCTAAGGGTTTCTTCCTACGTAGTGAACTGTAACCCAAGTGGATGTGGAAACAGACTGTAATCTACTCTTGTACCAATCACGGAGAATCTGCCAATTACAGGAAGCTGATTATTCAAGTATTCAAATAAGGGAAATGCTGAGCCGTAATAAATTCAGCTGTTTCTGTACCTCAGTTCAGTTTTCTGGACCTTACTCCATTTTTCTGTTCATAAATCTTATCCTACCATGTAGGAGGCCCAGAGTCACTCTGAACCTATTCTGGTGTGTGTGGCTGCCTGATTCACAAATTGTTCTTTGTTCAATTAAACTCTGCTAAATTTAATTTGTCTTTAGTTTTTCTTCTAACATAGTTCTATAACCGATGCAATTTCTCCATCTGGAACTCCTACAAACATTTTCAATTTAGCATGTCCAAAACCAAGCTCATCATATGCCCCCAAATCTCAGTGGCCTATATTCTCCACCCTTATTAATGGCATTATTATCCATCTGGTAGACCAAGCCAGATGCTTCTCTTCCTCTCTTTTAATTCCTCACACTTCTGACCCATCATGGCTTCTTCCTTTCCCTCAAAATTCAACCATAACAAAGGGCATATATGAGGTGCCAAATGAGTAAAATAGGTAATTATTTGGTGGAGAGGGTTTTATATTTATTTACTTATTTGTTTATTTTTTGAGACAGAGTCTCAGCCTGTCATCCAAGCTAGAGTGCAGTGTTCTGATCTCTGTTCACTGCAACCTCTGCCTCCCAGGTTCAAGCGCTTCTACTGTCTCAGTCTTCTGAGTAGCTGGGATTACAAGCATGTGCCACCACATCTGACAAAGTATTTTTAGTAGAGATGGGGTTTCACCGTGTTGGCTAGGCTGGTCTCGAACTCCTGATATCAAGTGATCTGCCTGCCTTGGCCTCCCAAAGTGTCAGGATTACAGGCCTGAGCCACTGTGCCCAGCTGTTTTTTGTAATCTCTATGAAACCACACTTCCCATCCAACCATCCTATGTAAACACATTGTAAGTATAATGATATAGTTTCTCTGCAAACATAGCTTCTCCATGCAACCTCTCATTTGAGGAAAGCTGCCCATAAACTTTTGTGTATGAGTTTTGGAGCTTTCTGTGTAGGCAAGATATCTTAAACATAAATATAGTCATACCACTTCCCAATTTAACAAATCTCTCTCTGTCTGTCTGTCTCTCTCTGTGTATATGTGTATCTTTGCCTATAACATAAATCCTAAACCTCTTAGCATGTTATTCCAAGGCTTTACCTGGCTCCACGCTCCCTTTCCAACTAGATTTTCTGCCCATTCCTTCCCCCACATCCAGCCCCCATGCCTGGCATGTTTCTTACACACTTAATTGACATTTTCCAGGACAATTTCCTTGCAATTCTGTTTGATGTGCCTTTTCCTACTAATTCTCTATTTGGACAGTGTGCTTTCATATATATGTATATATATATATATATATATATATATATATATATATATGTTTTATTGCACTTTAGGTTCTGGGGTACATGTGCAGAACATGCATGATTGTTGTATAGGTACATACATGGCAATGAGGTTTGCTGCCTCCATCCCCCCATCACCTATATCTGGCATTTCTGTCCGTGTTATTTCTCCCCAACTTCCTTATCCCCTTCTGTCCCTTCTATATTCCCCCCCAAAAGACCCCAGTGTGTGATGCTCCTCTCCCTGTGTTCATGTGTTTTCATTGTTCAACACCCGCTTATGAGTGAGACTATGCAGTGTTTGATTTTCTGTTCTTGTGTCAGTTTGCTGAGAATGATGGTTTCTAGATTTACCCATATCCCTACAAAGGACACAAACTCATTGTTTTTTATGACTGCATAGTATTTCATGGTGTATATGTGCCACATTTTCCTTGTCCAGTCTATCATCGATGGGCATTTGGGTTGGTTCCAGGTCTTTACTATTGTAAACAGGGTCACTGAGCTTTAATGTCATCTCTGGGAAACCTTCCCCAACTCATTCAAGCAGACCAATAAGAATTAGGTGCTTCTCCAGTATGCTCCCCCAGCACAGGATCCATTTCTCCATCGTGTGTATCCTGTAGAGTGCTGATTGTTTTCTGCCACCAGATTCAAGTTCCTAGAGGGAAAGACTGCTGCTGATTTTTTGAGTCCACAGCATCTTGCTTCATTCTAGCACAAGGCAGACATTCATTGTTTTGTGAATGAAGGAGGCAGTGGATGTGCTAAAAGAGAAAATGAGTGTTATTGATGACAAAATGTCATTAAAATTTTGCTTCAGGCCAATCCCTAGTAAGCACATTTGAAATCTAAAAGTGTAGTTCTGTGCTCTGCAAGGCGCAAAGGAACCCCTTCCCCACCCTGAGCTGGGATGAGGAAGAGAATAAAATGGTGTCTGTGGAAGTTTAGACACCCTCTCTCTCTCTCTGTCTCTGTCTCTCTCTCTCTCTCTATCTGTGTAAGGGAGGATGATGGGGTAGGTAATTCCCCATGGAATTATCTGTTTGTAAGCAAAATGAACATTTCTCATTGTCAAGGATAATACGACTTTTGATTTTCAAGTGCTGTTTGAGCTGCTCCTTTGGACAAAGCATAGAGTAGTATGTGCAGAGGGATACAGAGAGGAATGGGACACAGTTCCATCACGGAGTCCTTTGCAGCCCAGCCAGGGAGGGATATTTTTGCAAAGACAGGTTTGATAAGGTGGGTGATTGCATTTTATCTTCCAGACTGGGACATTTTTGAGCATTTTTAAATGTTATTAAGTATTTCACCAGTAATACAGGTGCAAACCAGGATTGTTCCACACAAACTGGGGACACTTGGTCCCATTAAGGATGTGGTCCAATGTGTAATATGGACCACAAATATCCTAGGTTCAGAGGAGAAAACAATCACTACAAGACTGGGAGTCCACAGAGAGAATCTCTGAAGAGGGGTGTCTTGACCTAGGCCTTGAAGAAAGAGGAGGATTTTCTTAGTGACAGGAGGTGAGAGAAAATGTTGAAGTGTGGAAAAGTGAGGGACATAAATTCACTGGGGGAACATAAGATGGTTTGTATGAAGAATAGAGAGCGGAGAACTTATAGAAGGTGGTGATGAGATAGGTAGAAGAGGGAGTGTAGAAGTTGGGAGGGTAGCTGAATGCCAAGCAGGAGCTGGAGAAAACTTTGTCAAACTAGAACATTTGGATTTTTTATTCAAGGCAATGAGGGATTGATATGGTTAGGCTTTGTGTCCCCATTCAAATCGCATCTTGAATTATAGTTCCCATAATTCCCATGTGTCATGGGAGGGACCATGAATCACGGCGGTGGTTTCCTCCATCCTGTTTTCACGATAGTGAGTAAGTCTCATGAGATTTGATGGTTTTGTAAAGGGCAGTTCCCATGCACACCCTCTCTTGCCTGCTGCCATGTAAGAGTAAGATGTGCCTTTGCTTCTTCTTCACCTTTCGTCGTGATTGTGAGACCTCCCTAGCCATGTGGAACTGTGAGTCCATTAAATCTCTTTTTCTTTATAAATTACCCGGTCTCAGGTATGTCTTTATTAGCAGTGTCTGACTAATAAAAGGACAAATGACAGTTTTGACTGGAGTGATTTTCTCAAACCAAAGATATACATATATATAAAACATATCCGTAATACATATGTAATATATATGTGTGTGTATTTATTTGTTTATATTTTATTTATTTATTTATTTATTTATTTTTTGAGACGGAGTTTCACTCTTGTTACCCAGGCTGGAGTGCAATGGCGCGATCTCGGCTCACCGCAACCTCCGCCTCCTGGGTTCAGGCAATTCTCCTGCCTCAGCCTCCTGAGTAGCTGGGATTACAGGCAC
>NW_022436970.1:228739-267038 GCF_009761245.1 Sapajus apella | reverse complement strand
ATTGCAATCTCTGCCTCCCGGGTTCAAGCAATTCTCCTGCCTCAGCCTCCCGAGTAGCTGGGACTACAGGCACGTGCCACCATGGCCAGCTAATTTTTGTATTTTTTAGTAGAGACAGGGTTTCACCATGCTAGCCAGGATGGTCTCGATCTCTTGACCTTGTGATTCACCCACCTTGGCCTCCCAAAGTGCTGGGATTACAGGCGTGAGCAACCACACCCAGCCTATATATTTCTAAAATAAGGTTAACCTTGCAATATTTTCAAGATGTAGCAGGGAAAAGCTAGAAGTGCAACAGGAGATTGCAGCCATCTAGCCATAAGGCTATAGAATCTTGAGTGGGGTCGTGACAGAAGGAATGTTTGCAAGATACTTTATGAAAGGGGAAAAAAAAAAAGCCCAAATGTAATCTGGAGGCTGTTTGCATATGGGAGGTGAGCAACAGGGAAAGGAAGAGTCCAGAGACACCTGAGGTTTGATACTGGGTGACTGGGAGGTGTGGCCCCACCAATAACAGGGAGTAAACATGTAAGTGAAAATGGTTTAGGAGAAGATAATTAAGTTGAAAGGATTTTAAAGATTTTGTTTTTTTATTTTGATGTTAAAAGTAATACACACTTATTTTAGGAAACTTGGATAGTGCAGGAATTATGGATGAGAATTTTAGTATCTGATGATTTTGATATGTCTCATTCCTGGGATATTCCTGATGTCTAACTAATACTGAAGGAATAAATATAAAAAGCAGGTGGAGTGAAGTGAAGCCTGATTTCTATGTAAATTTTAAGAATGGTTTACCTTCTGTGTTGGGGAAAATATTTAATTTATAAAATATGTTCATTTAAAATGTATTAGCCCCTTACTCTGTTTCAGATATTGTGGAGGAAACAGATTTTAAAAGTGACACAGAAAAACCCAGAGGTGAAAACGTGTGGAACAAGTTTGACGTGAATGATGATAAGGAGTTCAGATACCCAAGTGAAAAGCCCAATTGAAACATACAAAGCATGAACTCCCGTGGTGGGAATAATTAACACAGTGAAGATGCTGACAGGTTTCTTGTATGTTTGAGGTTTAGACAATTGAAGATCTGCTGGGGTTTATCTCTATGGAACCTGGATTGTTCCAGTCTTAACCAAACTCTTTAGTTTCTTCTAGACTTCTTCTGTTTCCTTTGTTCTTGATATGTGTTTGCTCATCAGAACTATTGCTGCCTTATCAGCAAGAAAATTTATGTTGCATATTGGTAAGTCAAGACAATGTTCCAGATGGTGCACAGGACTAATGGGACTTTCTTTATCAAGCCCCATTAGCTTGCTCACAATAGTAGTGTAAATACTACTTGTCTGGCTCTTTCCTGTCCTGCAATTTTAGGATCTCCAACAGCCAGTTATTTCTTTTCTCTTTTCTTTACTTTCCTTTTCTTTTTTTCCCCTAAGAAGCAGCCTCACTCTGTTGCCAGGCTGGAGTGCAGTGGGGCGATCTCGGCTCACTGCAACCTCCACCTCCCGGGTCCAAGCGATTCTCCTGCCTCTGTCTCCTAAGTAGCTGGGACTACAGGGGTGTGCCACCATGCCTGGCTAATTTTTGTATTTTTAGCAGAGATGGGTTTTCACCGTGTTAGCCAGGATGGTCTTGATCTCTTGACCTCATGATCCACCTGCCTCAGCCTCCCAAAGTGCTGGAATTACAGGTTTGAACCACCGTGCCAGCCAGCCAGTTATTTCTAGGGATCATCAGAGAGTATTTCATGTTGCTCATGAATAGAATCCTGTCAGCCACCACAAGGCATTTTCATTTTCCTCTTTTGACAATATATCCTGACCTGTTCTGCCAAAGTTGTTGGTGATGTGGACACCTGCAATGAATGGTGCCTTGTTGCTTTTGATTCTGGTGCTGCTGCTTGCTAAGTAGCTCTTGGTTACCAGTATTTGCTCTTGGCCCCTGAACTTGTGCAGTGCTAACCGTAAAGGGTCCTGTAGTTACTGCCATGTGCTAAAACACTGACACTGCTGAGGCTGTTTTATGTCCAGTGCCCTTGATGTGATGGCGCCATGCTATGCTGACAGATGAAGTGAGGGGGCATCATTCTCCTAGCTTTTGTCACACCCTCTTGGTTCCAGGGCAGTGCTACCGTCTGCTTCCATGATAACCCTGAAAATAAATTATTCTGTTTGAGCAGCTCTCAACTTTCTAAAATTCTAACAGAAGACCAGAGCTCCTTGGGCCAGAGGACCAGCTCAATGAAAGATACGTGCTGTGCTCAAAATTATCCCTTGGCGTCTAGAACATTGTCATCAAGTGGATGGGCATGATGGCTTCCACTTGAGCTCTTACCCAAGGGTTCTCCATTTCTCTGCTCTCTCATATCTCATACCTCTGCAGAGCCTACCCAACTGACCGAAAGACATACCCAGATGTGTCTTTTTTCCTAGCATAACATGACAGTCAGGATGGAATCCATACTTTTCTGCTAGTTCAGTGATGATGTTCCTCTAGTTGCCGCAAATTTCTATTGAGGAAACCAGAGTAGCAAGCTCGAAGTGCTGATCCCGTCTTTCCACCAGAGGGCAGATCTGGCATATCTTTTGAAACATACACAGGTTCTGTTTTACAATAAAAACCACGTTAGTAAAAAATGTAACCTAAAAATTACATTCCTGTATCTTTCTCTGCATATCTTTAATATTTATGAGCATCTAGAGTATATTAATATATATAATATTGATATCTATCCTAAGTGAATGTATATTCTTATACTGGTTTTATGGACACAGAAAGGCTATTTAGCAATAGAAATTGTTTTTATACCCTGGTTTTCCTTTAAAATAGGCGTCATACAAAAAAGAGATTTTAAGAAGAAATAAATGTGGAATTAATTGGCATAGCATGCCATTTTGTAAGAATTTTTGCTCTTACGTCCTTCTTTTGTCTGATATATCTTTGAAACAATAATTCTGATATCCTAATTTTTTCCACTTGAAGATTTTTTTTTTTTCAGCTTGTAGAATAGCTATCTGCAGTTTCTAAGTAGCAATATTTTGATTTTGAATATCCTTTCTGTCAATTTACTTCTGCTGATTGGAGATTAAATCATTTTGAGTGCCATGACTGATTTGTGGTTTTAAGGAGTTCTCTAAATCATGTGAAAATGGAAGCTTTATAAGGGCAATATGAGGTATATCTTCTTATGGATTACTCTTTGACTATTGAGAAAACCAAGGTACAGAAATTATTCTGAGGCTCAAAGAGAGGGAAGTTCTTTATGTGTCTGTTTTTGGGCTGTGGCTTTTAAAAAATTGGTGCAATGGCTTATCCACAATTTTTCAGTTAAACACGTATTTCTAAAAATATAGAACTGTAGTCTCATAGTTAGTTTCAAAGTTGATACAGTGCTTAAGCCCAAAGGTATTCTGGGGCCTATGCATTCCTTTTGCCTTAGTTCAAAGGAAAAGCATAGCATATCCAGCACCTCACTACTGTTCCAGAAACATCTCAAGAGAGGAAGAAGCCAGAGTAAAAGGCATGGCGTTAATTTTTTTTGAAAGAGTGAGCATAGGCGGCTCAGACAAATGATATTATGTGAGATCAAAGCTAAACTTTTGACCATTCCCCAGTCAGCCTGCTTTTTCACTGCTGTTGTGACATAGGAAGACTCTGCTGGAAATGATAAGGTAGCTGACTCTCTACTCTAAACAGAGCGCCCCCTCCTATGGAAGTGAGGATGGAGATAGGAAGGTGATAGGAGAAAACAGGAGGAAACAAAAAACATTTTCTCAGCGAGTCCCCCTTTTTTTCTGTTTGTTTCATCACTGATATGGTTTGGAAACTTTGCTTAAATATATTTTGTCTGGATATTCAAATTTCTGATAAACTGCACAGTACAACACATGCTTCTTGCCATTTATTTCATCAGCTTAGCTTAGATCTTTGCTGCTTAAAGCGTTGTGCATGGACCGGCTGCATTGGCGTCAGCACTCAGGAACTTGTTAGAAATGCAAAACCTCGTGTCTTACTCCAGACCTCCTGAATTAGAATCTGCATTTTAACAAAATCCAGGTGCTTTATATATGAGTTAAAGTTTGAAAAGTGCTGGCTTGGATAACACTTTCTGTTTTTTAACTGAGGTTTCCTGGAGCAGAGACTGCCCTCCTATTCTGAGGATTTTCTGGGAAGCTGGTCTGTTTGGTGCCAGTGATCCAGAACTAGAGCAACTGACCTCATGAACCTAATGAGTAGACTGCACAGAAAGATAAAGTCCTACATACTCTTCAATATTACTTATTTTTAAAATCATAAATAGATGCAGTTTGTCTTTCATTAAGCAAACTTGACAAAACTCCAACTTACAAAACATAAAATAGGGAAGTGATTATTCACGTTGTAAGAGAACCTCTGCTTTACAGATAAATTTTCCAAATTATTTTTAAAAATTGCCTCGGGGTATATGTGGAATAGAATTTGACTCAAATATTACTTCACAGTCCAGTTTTTAAGATGGCACATAACACATAAATTGAGACGTGATTGTATAGATAGTAGTTTTGTGCACATTCATTATTAATCAATTTCTGAAAGAGATCTTAACCAGCCTTCTCATTTCTTTTTCCCATTTCATCCTAATTTCTCTAAGTCTACACTCTGGAATCACTTCTTTTTATTCATCTACCAACCTATATAACTCTATTGCTTCAATCCTTATGAAGCCAAAGACCTCAATGAAATTGAATTATCAGAGGAGATGCCTGAAGATGAATTCAAGAAAAATGACCCCTCAGCCTGATGAATAGTAATAGTGGTATTAACACTTGATTTGAGCTTGTAATGTCCTCTCTGGCAGTAAAACCCTCCCTAGGAAAAGCAGATAGATTCCAGCAGAACACTGAGCAACAGCACAAATATATTTCTTGGGCCCCAAAATATTATCTGTAACTGGTAAACCACATTGAAATAGCTGCTCTGATCACCAACTCTTCTGGATTCGCATGGGTCTTGTTCATATCTCTAACATAGTATTTATATTTCTATAGTGCCATCTGTGTTTTTGACCATTTCTTCTAGAGAATTTGGAAGTCAAGGACTTTGTTTTTCTCATTGTTATGCATCCAGTGTCTAGCATCTAATAGTATTTCACACAAGCTTGTTGGATGAAAGTCTTTGCAATCTACTGCACAATTACTGATACTTTTAGAAAGGAGCAAGAATTTGACCTCTGAGCAAGGCAGCTACAAAAACCTGGTGAAACACTGATTTGTTATCTCTTCCCACAGAGGCAGGAGTAATGCAGTTCATCTAAAATATCAGATAATAAAAATTAGTATTTGGCTTAGAAATTGTAGCTATATTTGAATAACTATGAAACACTAAAGACGAAGAAGAAAACTATGGCTGCTTCACTGAAAAGCTTTGACTAACCAGTTACATCTCAAACTGTTGTTTATCTCAGAGGCTAGCTATGCTTGTTCAGAGTCACTTCTCAGGTCAATACAAAGAACTCAGCTCTGCTGGAAACCTTGCTTGTTCACACAGGCAGATAAGGTTTTTAAAAATAGGCCTTCTTTTCTAGGCTTTACTTAGAAAGAATCACATCTTTGTCATCTAAGTAAATGCAAAGAGTCCTCCCATACAGATTAAAAATCCTGCCAAGGTAATATATTAGGAGGTGGGTGATTTTCTGGAGAAACATTCTTTATGCAGTTGGAGCTGTTCCCTGCTGGCACTAGATTCCTAATTGCTGTAGTCATTTGGGCCCCCTGTGTTCAGATATCCGTCCCCCATGCTATCTGGAGTTAGCCCTTACTTCAGAAATTTGTGAAGATATATTAGTTCATAACGATTGAACTTATACTTTGGAGTGAAAGTCACACAAGTTTTCTACGCGCTTAAATACATACAACAAATCAAAAGCAGGGTTCTGGTAGAAAGTTCCTCAGTAAGAAAATGATGAGTGAATGCAAAGGGAAGAGGCCCTATTCTTGTCTGCTCTGGGCATCTCTTTTTCCATTATATAAAATATGATTACTCTTTGAAGAATTTCTTGTATTTTTTCCCCTTATACTCGTATATCCAGAGATTTCAGTTGCTTCCATCATGAAACCCAGTGGCAGAAAAACAAAAGAATATCTTTTACTTATACTGTATGCCTAATGAAGCTTATTACCCCCAGAAGGCTCTGAAAACTGTTATTATTATTATCTCAAGAATGGGATGCCAGCTGTTTGTTCTGATAGCTTTTTGATTCTCAATCCAATTGCTTTCAGGGCTTTGGCCATTTTCCCTTGTATTTTCCATGATCTAACCTTAACTTTCCCTACTATTGACAGTAGAAGTCACTTTCTGATCAGTGTTAGAACTAAAAATAGATCTTCTGTTTGATAGACATATGGGCACCAGGTGCTTTTCATGCACCACTATTAAATACATCTCTCCCATCTTGCAACAGTCTAGTAGTGCTTCTCTTTAAAAAATTCCATACCCTATATCTCATGGGGTTTTGGAAGGGCACATACAGAATAAGATAAAATATCATCAGGTTAAATCTTTGAGGATAATTGAGTTGGCATAGGCAATGGTCCAGGGGCACAGATTTCTCATGAAAGGAAGAGAATAGAAAGTCAAGGCTGTCTCATTAGTGATGCTTGGAATTACATGACAAGAAATCCTCCCTCTTCTTTCACCTTGGGAAGTGGCTTACACTTGGAGATGTGAAACTTGTTTGGAACATTAACTTTACTCAAGTTTAAACATTTTTTTTAATTAAAAATATTTTTTAGAGATGGAGTTTTGCTACATTGCCCAGGCTGGTCTCAAACTCCTAGGCTCACGTAGTCCGCCTGACTCAGCCTCCCAAGCAACTGGGGTTACGATGTGTGCCGAGTTTTTTTTTTTTTTTAAATACGAATTTACTGTCACATTTAATTGAGCATTTCAGAAGTGAAACTAAAAATACCATTGACTGATTCGTTGCAATGTCAGTCTCCTTTGTGCTTGGATGACACATGGATAGTGTATGAGAATATGTGCTTTAGTTTAACACCAGGAAGGGAATGAGGAGCTTTTGAGACAAGTGCCTCAGTCCTTGGTATTTTGTCTCTGGAGCTTTGCAAGCTGCCTGGTTTCTTGGATACCTGCATAATGTAGTACATCTAGGGACATTCTTTGTGGCTGTTGGAAGTGTGTCCAAAATGTTATGAAATATAGCTCAAGCAGTTGACAAGTAATAAAAACAGTTGATCTCTTATCTTTTATGTGCTGTTTTAATGCTCTAAGCACTCTCTTGAAGGAGATAGGAAGAAAAGCTATTGATTTTTGCTCTGTTTGGGGTGGGGTAGGCTTTAGCTGTATTGACAGATGCATGTCGCCAGGGAGTTTGTGGGAGGAAAAAATACATCCTTCCTTGGGTCAGACAGGCATTTTCTCCAGAGGGTTCCAACTAAGAGTGAGCATGGAAGGATTTCTCAGGTTTGTGTTTTACAATACAAAGGAATACCACCACTTAGCTGAGAATGCTGGTTGTTATGATTTGTTTTACTTAAAGGATTTAGAGTTTTTGGGATTATCCAGTAACTTTCTATCATCAATCCCAATTATCTAAAGATTAGAACGTCTTGCCATAGGCTGGAGTAATAGGGGAAAGCTGTCTAATAATGCTCCATGACATCTACCAGCCAGTCTAAAATTATTGGATTATAATTGTTGGTCTAATGTTCAAATTGTTTCCAGTCCAGAAGCTGGGTGGAGGGCATGTACTTCTCAGACACATTTATTTATTTATTTATTTATTTATTTATTTTTTTTTTTGAGACAGAGTTTCACTCTTGTTACCCAGGCTGGAGTGCAATGGCGCGATCTCGGCTCACCGCAACCTCCGCCTCCTAGGTTCAGGCAATTCTCCTGCCTCAGCCTCCTGAGTAGCTGGGATTACAGACACGCACCACCATGCCCAGCTAATTTTTTGTATTTTTTGTAGAGACGGGGTTTCACCATGTTGACCAGGATAGTCTCGATCTCTTGACCTTGTGATCCACCCGCCTCGGCCTCCCAAAGTGCTGGGATTACAGGCTTGAGCCACCGCGCCCGGCCTCAGACACATTTATAAGAGAAGAAAAATCAGGCAGTTAGGCCGTCCCGTGGTTCTGTTTCTTGCTTCAACACTGTTTGGACGGAACAGATCCTGGGGACTTTTTCTTCCAGCCTCCGACCGCCCTCCAATTTCCTCTCCACTTGCAACCTCCAGGACCATCTTCTCGGCCATCTCCTGCTTCTGGGAACCTGCTGACACAGTTTTTGTGCTTAGCTCCTTTTTGCCGACCAACCATGAACGCCCAGGTTCATCAGAATTCTTCCACCGACGTGGAGGCAGCCGTGAACCGCCTGGTCTATGTGTACCTGCAGGCCTCCCACGCCTACCTCTCTCTGGGCTACTGTGTCGACTGTGATGATGTGGCTCTGGAAGGCGTGAGCCACTTATTCCGCAAACTGGCCGAGGAGAAGCGCGAGGCCTGAAGATGCAAAACCAGCGGGGCGGCCAAGCCCTCTTTCAGGGCATCAGGAAGCCGGCTCAAGATGAGTGGGGTAAAACCCTGAATGCCATGGAAGCCGCCATGGCCCTGGAGAAAAATCTGAACCAGGCCCTTTTGGATCTTCATGCCCTGGGTTCTGCCCGCACGGACCCCCATCTCTGTGACTTCCTGGAGAGTTCCTAGATGAGGAAGTGAAAATCATCAAGAAGATGGATGACCACCTGACCAACCTCCGCAGGCTGGCCGGCCCACAGGCTGGGCGAGTATCTCTTTGAAAGGCTCACTTTCAAGCACGACTAGGAGCCTACTGAGCCCAGCGACTTCTGAAGCGCCCTTGCAAAATAACAGGGCTTCTGCTAAGCCTCTCCCTCCAGCCACTAGGCAGCTTTCTAACTACCCTAACAATCTTGGACCAAATGGAAATAAAGCTATTTGAAGAAAAAAAAAAAAATCAAACTATAGCATATTGAAGGAAATATACAGCCAGATTTGACCCAAGAAAAAGTAGACGGGGAGACAAAGTTCAACTTCAGCAACTTAGGTATTCTCAATGGATATTATTTTTTCTTTTCTGTACTCCCCAGCAGAGGCAGGAATGCATAATTGTTTTCTTTTTACCTTAACAATAAGATTTGAATACTTTTCATGCCCATCAATATACGTATTCATCAACAATTTAAATGGTTGCTTAGTATTCTATTCTATCTAGTGTTCTATAGTATTCTATTGCATTTTCTCTTCCTTGTGTTAGGGATACAGTGTTTATAGGCTCTCCACATATTCCTATCAAAATCAGCTTTAAGAAAATTCTCTGATTATAGATAATAGGTTGATCTTGTTAATTCATTCAACAGACAGTTGTGGAGCCAAGTACACTGGTGTTGAGGAGGGAGTAGAGGCAAGAGAGAAAGGTATTAGAGGAATGGATAGGAATGAGATAAAACATATCCTCAATGCTTGAGTTATGTGCTACTTTTTCTAGAAAAATGTATTTTTTTAATCAAATATGGCTCCATGGTCTTGTTTTCTCTTAAAGAAATTTCAGTCTTGGTTATAGGGGAAGGGTAGGCTTGTGGGAATAGAGAGGCTTTTCCAATCACATGTTACTTTTGAGAGTGAGGCAACTACATGATAGTGGAATAGATACGTAGCTGCATACTTATTTGTTAAGAAAGGGGCTCTTTTTTCCAAATGCCATCCATATGGTTTAAAAATTACAAATATAAAAACTCATTGTAGAAAACTAAAAAAAAAAAAAAAAGATATAAAAGAAGAGAATGAAGATCAGCTCTAATTGTGACATCCAGAGAAAAACGTTTTTAATGTTTTCAGATAGATTATGCCTTTTTACAAAAATCAGACTATAAATCTTCTTGTTTTTATAAAAAGGCAGAATCTTGGAGACACAGAAATAGCAGCATTAAAAGAGATTATAGTGCTAAGTGTTCACATCAAGAAGAAAGACCTCAAATTAACAAAGTGACAAAACTGACATTAAACAGGAAGGAACTAGAAAAACAAAAACAAAACAACTCCAAAGCTAGCAGAAGAAAAGAAATAATTAAAATTAGAGCTGAACTGAATGAAATTGAGACATGAAAAACCATACAAATATCAACAAAACCAAAAGTTGGTTGTTTGAAAGAACAATTAAGATTTATAGACCACTAGCGAGAGTAATTAAAAAAAATCGAGAAGATCCATATAAACACACTCAGGAATGACAAAGAGGGCATTACCATCGACCCCACAGAAATAGGAAAAAAACCCTCAGGGACTATTACAAGCACCTCTATGCATACAAACCAGAAAACCAAGAAGAAATGGATAAATTCCTGAAAACATACTACCCCACCAAGATTGAACCAGGAAGAAATAGAAACCCCAAACAGACCAATACCAAGTTTCAAAATGGAATCAGTAATAAATAGCCCTCCAACCGGAAAAAGCCCTGGATCAGACAGATTCACAGCCAAATTCTATAAGATATGTAAAGAAGAGCTGGTGCCAATCCTATTGAAACTATTACAAAAAGATGAGAAGGAGAGATTCCTCTGTAACTCCTTCTATGAGTCCAGCATCATCCTGATACCAAAACTTGGCAGAGACACAACAGAAAAAGGAAACTTCAGGCCAATATCTCTGTGAAATTATTTGCAAGCATCCTCAACAAAATACTAGCAAACTTAATCCAGCAGCACATCAAAAAGTGAATCCCTCACAAGTTGACTTTATCCCTGGGATGTAAGGTTTGTTCAACATATGCAAATCAATAAGTGTGATTCATCACATAAACAGAACTAAAAACAAAAAGCACATGATCTTCACAATAGATGCAGAGAAAGCTTTGGATAAAACTTAACATCCCTTCATGATAAAACTTCCAACAATCTAGGCATGAAGGAACCTCAAAATAATAAGGGCCATCTATGACAAACTCATAGCCAACATCTTACTGATTGGGCAAAATGTGGAAGCACTCCCCTTGAGAACCAGAGCAAGATAAGGATGGTCTTTTCATTCCTGTTTAACAACGTGGTACTGGAAATCCTAGCCAGAGGAATCAGGAAATAAAAAGCATTCAATAGGTACAGAGGAAATCAGACAAACTTTCTTTACAAATGATATGATTTTATACCTTGAAAACCTTATAGTCTCTGCCCAAAAGTTCCTAGATCTGATAAGCAACTTTAGCAAAGTTTCAGGATAAAAAAATCAGTGTATTAAAATTAGCAACATTTCTATACAACAATAATGTCCAAGCTGAGTGCCAAATCAAGAATGTAATGCCACTCACAAAAGACACACAGATAGACAGACACCAGACACACACATACACACACACACACACACACACACGCACACACACACAAAATACTGCCTTGGAATACAGCTAACCAGGAAGGTGAAAGGTCTCTTTAATGAGAATTACAAAACACGGCTCAGAGAAATCAGAGATGACACAGACAAATGGAGAAACATTCCATGCTCATGGTTAGGAAGACTCAATATCATTAAAATGGCCATACAGACCAAAGGAATGTACAGATTCAATGCTATTTCTATCAAACTACCAATGACATTTTTCACAGAATTGGGAAAAAATAACTATTCTAAAATTCATGTGGAATCAAAAAAGAGCCTGAATAGCTAAAGCAATCCTAAGCAAGAAGAACAAAGCTGGAGGCATCACTCTATCAGACTTCAAACTATGCAAGGCTACAGTAACCAAAACAGCATGGTGCTTGTGCAAAACAGACACAAAGACCAGTGGAACAGAAGAGAGAACCCAGAAATAAGGCCACACACAACCATCTGATCCTTGACAAAGCAGACAAAAACAAACAATGAGAAAAGGACTCCCTATTCAATAAATGGTGCTAGGATAACTGGCTAGCCATATGCAGAAGATTTAAACTGGACCCCCTCATTTAACCATATACAAAAATAAAGTCAAGATGAATTAAAGACTTACATGTGAAACCTAAAACTATGAAAACCTACAGAAACAGAATGGGAGGAAATATTTGCAAACTATGCATCTGACAAAAGTCTACTATCTGGAATCTATAAGCAACTTAAAAATAAACAACTGGATTAAAAATAAGTAAAGGATATGAACAGACACTTTTCAAAAGAAGACATACACTTGGCCAACAAGCATATGAAAAAATGCTCAACATCACTAATCATTAAAGAAATAAAAATCAAAACCACAATGAGATACCACTTCATACCAGTCAGAATGACTATTATATAAAAAAAAAATAGCAGTTGCTGGTGAGGTTGCAGAGAAAAGGAAATGATTATACACTGTTGGTGGGAATGTAATTTGTTCAGCCACTGTGGAAAGCAGTTTGGAGTTTTCTCAAATAAATTTAAACAGAACCACCATTAAACTAAGCAATCCTACTGCTTAGTATATACCCAAGAGAATATAAATAATTCTGTCATAAGCACACATGCATGTGTATGTTCATTGTAGTGCTATTCACAATAGCAAAGACATGGAACCAACCTAAATGGCCATCAATGGTTGACTGGAAAAAGAAAATGTGGCACATATACACCATGGAATACTACACAACCATAACAAGAAATGTCCCTTGCAGTGACATAGATGAAGCTAGAGGCTGTTATCTTAAGCAAATTAAGGCAGAAAGAAAACCAAATATGGCATGTTTTCCCTTATAAGTGGGGGGCAGACATTCAGTACACGTGGATGCAAAGAAGGGAATGACAGAAACCAGGGCTTTCTTGAGGGCGAAGTGTGGGATGAGGGGTGAGGATCAAAAGATTACCTATTGCGTATTATGCTTATAACCTGGGTTACAAAATAAACTGTATACCAAACTTCCATGACACACAATTTACCTACGTAAAACCTGAATGTGAATATGTACCCCCTGAACCTAAAATAAAAGCTGAGAAGAAAAAGAAAAGAAAAAATATACTATTTTGTTGCCTAATCATTTTACCTTAATGATACTTTCTCAACATTTTTTCTATGTCAATAAAACACACCTATCAATCCATGATTTCAATGGTTGCTTATTACTTTATTGTATATCTGTATATAACCAAACCCTAACTGATAAGCATTTATTTTACTCTAAATTACTTGCTTTTCTTTAAAATGGTTAGATGAGGCCAGGCGCGGTGGCTCATGCCTGTAATCCCAGCACGTTGGGAGGCCGAAGCAGGCGAATCACAAGGTCAGGAGATTGAGACCATCCTGGCCAACATGGTGAAACCCTGTCTCTACTAAAAATATAAAAAAATTAGCTGGGCATGGTGGCATGTGCCTGTAGTCCCAGCTACTTGGGAGGCTGAGGCAGGAGAATTGCTTGAACCTGGGAGGTGGAGGTTGCAGTGAGCCGAAGTCGTGCCACTGCACTTCAGCCTGGCACCTGGTGACGGAGTGAGACTCTGTTTAAAAAAAAAAAAAAGCCTTTATGAACATCTTTTCATGTACAACTTTGTATCCTTATCCAATATGTTTTTAGGGTAATCCCTTTTCAATGAAATTGCTGAGTTAAACATTTTAACACTGATTCATGTTGCCAAGCTGCTTTCCAGCAGAGGCCAGTACACATAACCTTAAAAAGTGTATCCATGTTCTGTTTCCTCCAAACCAAAACCTGTACTGGTCTTTAGAATTTCTTTCATCAATTGGAGAAATAAAATACAGTTTCTTAACATTTCAATTTGTATTTTTTGATTATTAGTGATTTTAAACATCTTTTCACGCTTTCTAAGAGTTCTATCATTTTAGCTCTTACATTTAAGTCTTTGGTCCATTTTGAGTTAATTTTCTTTTTCTTTTTTATTGAGATGGAGTCTCGCTCTGTTGCCCAGGCTGGAGTGCAGTGTGGCATGATCTTGGCTCACTGCAACCTCCGGCTCCCGGGTTCAAGGGGTTTTCCTACCTCAGCCTCTCAAGCAGTTGGGATTATAGGCATGCGCCACCATGTCTGGCTAATTTTTGTATTTTTAGTAGAGACGGGGTTTCACCATGTTTGTCAGGCTCATCTCGAACTCTGGACCTCGTGATCCACTGCCTCTGCCTCCCAAAGTGCTGGAATTTCAGACATGAGCCAATGCACCTGGCCAAGTTAATTTTCATATGTGGTGTGAGGGATGGGTCCAACCTCATCCTTTCAGATGGGCACATCCAGTTGTTTCAGCAGTACTTGTTGACAAGACTGTTGCAAAATCAATTGACCATAAAGGTATGAATTTATTTCTTGAACACTCAACCCTATTCTATCAATACATACAGTAGTCCTCACTCATCTGTGGATTTGCTTTCTGAGGTTTCAGTTACCTGTGGTCAACTACAATCCAAAAATATTAAATGGAAAATTCCACAAATGAATAATTCCTCAGTTTTAAATTGCATGCTGTTCCTCAGTTTTAAATTGCATGATGAAATCTTGTGCCATCCTGCTCTGTCCTGCCTGGCACATGAATCATCCATTTGTCCAGCAGATCCCTGCTGTCTAAGCTGTCCACCCTAAGTTAGTCACTTAGAAGCCATCTAGGTTATCAGATGGACTGTCATACAGTGCTTGAGTTCAAGTCACTCTTAGTAATGGCTTCAAAGCACAAGAGTAGCGATGCTAGCAATTTGGATATGCCAAAGAGAAGACTTAGGGTGCTTCCTTTAGGTGAAAATGTGAAAGTTTTCTACTTAATCAGGAAAGAAAAAAATCCCTGTATGCCAAGGTTGCTAAGATCTGTGGTAAGAACAAATATGTCTATGAAATTGTGAAGACAGGAAAAAAAAAATCTGGTTTTGCTGTCACACCTCAAACTGCAAAAGTTAACAGCCAAAGTGCATGATGAATGTTTAGTTAAGACGGAAAAGATATTAAATTTGTGGGTAGAAGACGTGAGCAGAAGTGTGTTGTGACTACGGCAATCTGATTTGTTACCACCCATGGTTTCAGGAACCCACTGGGGGATCTTGGAACACATCCCCCAGAGATAAGGAGGGACGACTATACATCTATTTTATACCAGTAAGTTACTGTTTTTGTTGTTGTTATTTTTTATTATACTTTAAATTCTAGGGTACATGTGCAGAACATGCAGGTTTGTTACATAGGTATGCATGTATGTGGTTTGTTGCATCCATCACCTCGTTATCTACATTATGTATTTCTTTCTTTTTTTTTTTTTTTGGGACGGAGTTTCGCTCTTGTTACCCAGGCTGGAGTGCAATGGTGCGATCTCGGCTCACCGCAACCTCCGCCTCCCGGGTTCAGGCAATTCTCCTGCCTCAGCCTCCTGAGTAGCTGGGATTACAGGCACGCGCCACCATGCCCAGCTAATTTTTTGTAGTTTTAGTAGAGACGGGGTTTCACCGTGTTGACCAGGATGGTCTCAATCTCTTGACTTGGTGATCCACCCGCCTCGGCCTCCCAAAGTGCTGGGATTACAGGCTTGAGCCACCGCGCCCGGCCTACATTATGTATTTCTTCTAATGCTATCCCTCCCCTAGCCTCCCACTCCCCTGCTATCCCTCTCCTGACGAGTGTAGCTTTGACATAAGTTTTGAAATTGGGAAGTCTGAGTCCTCCAACTTCGTTATTTTTCAAGATTGTTTTGGCTATTCTTTTCATGATTTGGCTATTTCTATTTCTCTTTTGAATTGCCTATTTATGCCTACAGCAAATTACGTATTCATTTGATTTGTGAAAGGAGAAATTCCTCCTAATATCTCATGGCTTTGAGGAATGACATAAAATGAGCATGTGATGTGAGATTCAGTACAGTGTTTTAGCTATTTGTCTTTTATTGATTTTTGTGTGGAAAAAATCTAGATTAGGCAAGATTATGATCAGAAAAAATTTAAACTTTAATTACTACCATGAGCAAGACCACCTTAAGACAAGGATAAAATGAATTTAAGAAAAGCAAGCACAGTTAAAAACAGACTGCCTCAGTCAGCTTGTCAGTGGTTCCCAACCAGGACGGTAAATGTATGATGCAATGTGCAATGATTCACTGGTATGAGGAAAAAATATTAAAAGTCATTTTTTAAAATAATTAAAGCCAAATTAATTAAAATCTATAAGTAAAAGACAGTTGATTACAATAAGAAAACCCATGAACTCAGAATGTGTTGTTCAGCGTTTGAAACTTAAAGTCATAATGCACTGATTGTATAACCATATTTTCTCTTCTGTAAAATGACTGTAATCACAAGAACTCTCTCTCTCTCTCTCTCTACCCCCCTCCTCTCTCTCCCCTGTCTCCTTCCCTCCCTCCCTCCCTCCCTCCCTCTCTCTCTCTCTCTCTCTCTCTGTCTCTAAAGACAAAGTCTTACTCTGTAGCTTGAGCTGAAGTGCAGTGGTGTGATCATGGCTCACTGCAGCCTCAAACTCCTGGGTCGAGTGATCTGTTTGCTTCAGCCCCCAGAGTAGCTGGGACCAGAGGCATGCTCGACCACACTTGGCTAATTTTTAAATTTGTTGTGGAAATAGGGTCTCATTGTGTTGCCAAGGCTTGTTTTGAACTCTTCTTCTCAAGAGATCCTCTCACCTTGGCCTCTCAAAGCACTGAGGTTATAGGCATGAGACACCACATCTGGCCTTGATCACAAGATTTTTATAAGTAATATATAGGAAACACATAAAAATATAATGGAAGAATTATCAAGAGCAAAATGAATGTGATGCTCTTAAGTCAAGCTTACCTCTTTGACGTGGACCAATAAGGTGGCACCATGATACAAGATGACTTTGGGGAATTTGACATTTTTGAAATTTCCGTCTCTTGAAATATGTCACTTTGACTAACAGGACATCATTCTCACTGTTTACAGTATTCTCTCCTTGAGGAGCCTTTGCTGGGGTTTTAGCACATCCTTCATTCATGTTTCAAGGGCTCATCCCCTCCTTTCCCTTCTACATTAAAATCCTCTTCTGAGGAAAACTGATGTGTTATAGGCAAGTAGTGACATGTAACTATTTTCATCTCATTAAAAACATCTATTTTATGCATACAGTTTGTAATATTTATTGTATAGTAATACAGTGACACATGTATTTATGTTAAAAGAAAAATGCCTATATTAGAAGTATACACTTAAAACTATTTTCCTGATACTAGTGAAAAATAAGAGAAAATTGGAGGCCACAGGTCGATTTACGCCTCAGGCCATCCTCATGCATTTTCTTTATTTCTGTGCCTGTCTTGATAATGACTTAATTTCTTGACAACTTGAATCCTGTTACTTGGCCATCCAATTGCTTCTTTTCCTTTTAGAGACAGGGTCTCGCTCTGTTACTGAGGCTGAAGTGCAGTGGAGTCATCCTAGCTCACTATAGCCTCAACCTCCTGGGCTCAAGTGATCCTCCCACCTTGGCCTCCCAAAGTGCTGGGATTACAGACATGAGTTAAAGTGTGTAAAGCAATTGGAACAAAAATTGGCACAATGAATATACTTCATAAATATGAACTATTATTGTTATCATTGTTATAGACAGCATTGCATTATTTTTTAAAGTGAAAGTGAGATTCTAGCAGTAAATAACCACATTAAAAGCAAACATTTGAAAGACAAATGCTGGTAAGTTAGGACTTGCCTTTATTGGAGCTGTGTCAGGGCAATTGCTGTGTGGACTCACAAACCAGGTGCAGGATGGAGGGGTGAATGGGTCTAACATAAATTCAGCAGACTGGGGCATTTCAGTGAAATTCCCATCACTCGGACCAGTACCATGGGATCTCAATGAAATCTATTCTGTCCACATCCGTTTTCCATACATTTTGAATTGCACCTGTTTCATTTATTACAGTGTATATGTGGAACACCTCAGGGGATAGAAATCTTGCAAGAAAAATGATGGCTTACAAAGTTGCCCTGGAGGAAAAAACAAAACAAAAATAAAAGTTCTTGCCTTTGAAACATCTGCCAGCATGTATTTTCCCATGTGCCAGTTATTATTTTAGAGAATTTCTCTTCAGAAACATGAGCACAAATTTTTTTTGCAGGCTTGAAGTTCAGTTTAAATAGCTGAAGCACCTTGCGTAATTATTTGTAAAAGATTTAAAGAAGAAACAAAAACAATATTCATTTTCCTTCTCTTCTTTAGCAACTTTTGCCAGTAAGCAGATTAATTGAAAATGCTATATTTTAGGCTTTACGCCATTGACTTAAATCCCTTGAGAGAATTCTTTGCTATTTAAAAGCTACTATAACCCTAGGATCACGTTATTATTATTTATAACTAGCTCTGGTTGATTGGGGGGTAAGGAAGACATCACTGCAGCTAAAAAAGTAGGGTTTTTTCCCCCCCTTAGGAAAAAAATATCTAAGCTCTGCTGACAGGAAAATTAGATCATAAAGGAGAAAATGGGACTGCATGGTTTATTTTGTAAGCAGTATCTATTTAAGAGATAACTTCTTTAATAGGAGTTTATAGTGCTTCCAGCTATATTCCCTTCTGTCATATTTAGTGAGAAAATTTACAAGGCAAAAAATTAAACACCTTTAGGTTTGCCTCAGGCTCCATGTCTATCTGGTATAGATCTCAACAAAGGTCGATATTATTATCTTGTTTAGTTTTAAGGCAAGGAACAGAGAGTTATTGTATATACATCTTTAAACAAGTTTTATAGGCAGGAATGTGCTGTACTAAAAGGTGGAGATGAGGTGTAACTTTGTTTTTGAATAGTTGATGTAGTGGCAGGAGCACTGAACAGGGAGTCTCAGGAGCTGGATTCTAATTATGGCTTTGTCACTAGCTAGCTCTGTGTCTGTAAGCAACCTACTCAACTTCTCTTCATTAATTGAGTCATTCATTAGAAAGGCTTAAATAGAGAAAATGAGACTAGCCTCGTATATAGAATGAGGGTATTAAGTTGTACCATGGGCATTTAAACATTTTGGTTACAACTCACAGTAAGAAATGAATTTTATATTATAACCTAGTATACATACACACATGTATGAATAGGCACATAAACATAAAGTTTCAACAAAAAAATTAGTGTTACTCTTTCGGTGTGTGATTCCTCCACCCAGCATCCTGCTTAATGAGTGGCTGGAAACTTTAATAATTTAAGAAAAGGCTGAGAATGGTCTACTTGATTCTCTCTTCCAAATTGTGTATTCTTCTCTATTGCCAATCAAAGGAATGCCTCATGTTTGAATTTTAGGTTAGGGTTTGAGGAAAAGGTCTGGAAGAGGGGCTGCTAACTCATCCTGGTGAAAGGCTGGCCCTGCCTGTGACTGTTATGAACAATGGGATTTCAAGACTCATAGTCATGGCAAAATATTGGGCTCTAGTTAGTTTAATCCTTTTATTATTTCAGGGCCAATCCAAATAGTAATTTTAAAAAGTCAAAGTATTAACTTCTCTGCTTAGGCACAGTCAGGAAGAGTAAAGTACACCTTTGCTGAAATTAAGGATTATAGATCAGGCATGGTGGCTCATATCTGTAATCCTAGCACTTTGAGAGGCCAAGGTAGGTGGATTGTCTGAGCTCAGGGGTTCGAGACCAGCTTGGGCAACACTGAGAAACCCCATTGCTACTAAAACTGCAAAAACTTAGCTGGGGGTGGTATGCAATTCTATAGACTCAGCTATTCTGGAGGCTGAGGCACAAGAATTGCTTGAGCCTGGGAGGCTGATGTTGCAGTGAACTGAGATCGTGCCACTGCACTCCAGCATGGGTGACAGAGTGAGACTCTGTCTCAAAAAAAAAGAAAAAAAAAAAAGAAATTAAGGATTACATAATAATCATAACAATAATAGTAGCATAATACTGAATTTTCATAGCAAGTTAAAAACTGTCAAATAATAGTATACATATAAACATATATACAAATTTTTATAGTCATTTTTAATCCACTTATGAAGTGGCATTATTCTTATTTTACATGTGAGCAAACTGAGGTTCATTTAATGTGATTTGCCCATCTAGTAATTACATCTAGGAGTTGGAAAGGTATGCATATGATGAATTTTCACAAGGTGAACACAGCCATGAAACCAGCACCCAGAGCCAGTCCCTCAGAGGCCCCTCTCATGCCCTACCCCAGGGATTAGGTCTTCCCAGCCTCTGCTGCCAAGGAAAACCCTTGTCCTGACTTCTGACATCACCATTATATTTGTGTGTTTTTGAACATATATGATTGAAATAATAAAGTATGTACTCCTTTGTATATTTTTAGAAAAGAAAATACTAAGAGCCTATAAATATTTATTTAGTGGAATATCCATATTATTTTAGATACTTTTAATTGGTTCCCTTAGATGAGCTGTTTTGTTCTCTCCTGATGAGTCAAGAAGACTGGCTTTGAGATGAAGATGAATACACTTCTGTCAAAGGGAAGTTATGCTTGATTTGGAGCTCTGTTTGAACAGCTCAATTAATCAGATCGTAGTGGTAAAATACTGCCACTTTCAGGACTCATTGCAGGTGGTATTAAATTATAGAGTCTAGTCTTGATGTTTATGAATAACTCATAATAAATAAATAGACTTAGCATTTTTACACAGTTACTAATAGACTTTGACTTATTCCTGTGGGCTGATTTAATGTGTTCAATCAGCTGTCAGGAATGGGTGCCCAGGAAGCATTGCCAGTGAACAAAGTCTAGAAGGGGCATTTCTACTAAGGGAGGATGGTGCTTTGCTCTTAATGGATAAAACCCCCAGATCTTGTAGATGAATCACATGGAGCTTATTGACTTGGAGACTCTCCTCATTCTCTGGACACTTGGTTTTAGCAACCAAACAATTTTGTTTTCTAATATAGCTAGAGAGCTATCATTATGGTTTAAGAGGGAGTCACATTAGGCTGAATCTCAGGGACTCAGTTTCCATGTCTGTAAAATGGGGATGACAAGACCTGCCTCACAGTATTGTGAGGATTAAATGAGAGAATACAAGCATTTAGAATAACACCTGTCACATAGTAAGCACTCAATCAGTATTATCTACTAGAGATAGACTACGGAACAGGTAGTAGTGCAATGAACTGAATATTTATGTCCCCACAAAATTTATATGTTGAAATTGCGACTTCCAATGTGATGGTTTTAGGAGGTGGGACCATTGGGAGGTAATTAGGCAATGAAGGTGGATCCCCTCAAGAGTGGGATCAGTGTCCTTACACAGAGAACCCCAGGAAGCTCTCTTGCCCTCTTTTCATCATGTAAGGATACAAGATGGCAGTTTGCAATCTGGAAGCACAGTCTCACCAGAACTCGACCATGCTGGTACCTTGATCTTGAACTTCTAGCCTCCAGAACTGGGCAAAGTAAACTTCTGTTGTTTGTAAGCCACTCAGTCTATGGTACAGATGTTCCTGGTCTTACAGTAGGGTTATGCAAAGTCAAAAAGTTGTAAGTTCAACCATCATAAGTCAGAGACCATCTATACTTTGTTATAGCAGCTATACTAAGAGAGATGGACTAATTCACTACATGGCTGCCCACATGGTGTGTTCTGAGGGGTTCCAAGAGAGTTCCATCTATAAAAAGAATTTCTGTAAACCATCATCATCCGTAAGAGATTTACTACTGGTTTTGTTAAATGGCAGGGCAGGCTGGACACGGTGGCTCATGCCTGAAATCCCAGCACTTTGGGAGGCCAAGGCAGGCAGATCATGAGGTCAAGAGTTCGAGACCAGTCTGACCAACATAGTGAAATCCCTTCTCTACAAAAAATGCAACAATTAGCCAGGCATGGTGGTGCACGCCTGTAATCCCAGCTACCCGGGAGGCTGAGGCAGAAGAATCGCTTGAACCTAGGAGGGGGAGGTTGCAGTGAGCTGAGATTGTGCCACTGCACCCCAGCCTGGGTGACAGAGCAAGACTCTGTCTCAAAAAAGGCAGGGCAATACCACAGAGCACAGAGATGTCAGCCAAACTTCTGTGACTCACTCACTCAGTTTCTTCTCATATTTCTGTTTTTTCCCAGGTTTCCTCATTATTCTGTTATCTTATTGAGGCTGCCAATGCTGGTTGTCTATTTTTAGCCCAAACATACTTTCTTGAGTTCTATAAACCTGTTACCAGTTGTCTGTGAGGTAACTTCATTTGAATATTTTACAGATATCTTAATCTGAAGATGTTCGAAACTGACCTTGCTATTTTCTCCCCTTCATCTGGATGAATTAATAAAATTATTCACTCAATTGTGCACTCATCATAAACATATGAAACTCCAGTGCCAAGCTAAGTACTGGGAACACAGTGGTGAACACTGTGAACTTGACCCTTTTCTCATGGAGCTTGCAGTCCATGGAAGGACAGGGAAAGAACCATTATAGTGTCATGTAGTCAATGCTACAATGGGACAGCGCATAGGGCTCATAAGACAATGCAGATGTAAGCAATCAGGAGGACATTCTGGAGAGTCATGTGTAAGAAAAGATCTCAGCTGGGCACAGTGGGTCACACTTGTAATCCCAGCACTTTGGGAGGCCAAGGTGGGCAGATCACCAGGTCAGGAGTTTGAGACCACCCTGGCCAACACAGTGAAACCCTATCTCTACTAAAAATACAAAAAATTAGCTGGGTGTGGTGGCACACACCTGTAATCCCAGCTACTTGGGAGGCTGAGGCAGGAGAATCACTTGAACTTAGGAGGCGGAGGTTGCAGTGAGCCAAGATTGCTCCATTGCACTCCGGCCTTGATGACAGAGCGAGACTGTCTAAAAGAAAAAAAAAAAGAAAAGATCTCATTTAAATTAGCCAGGAAAAAGGAAGCAGAGTAGATAGATACCAGCTAAAACTTAGAATTGCATTGGAATTTGTCTCTTACTCTCACTCTCCACAACATTCGCAAAGGTCTCTGGACTCATCTATATATATGAGTGAGTAAATTTTTTTTTTTTTTTGAGATGGAGTCTTGCTCTGTCACCAGGCTGGAGTGCAGTGGAGCAATCTCTGCTCACTGCAACCTCCACTTCCCCAAGCGATTCTCCTGCCTCTGCCTCTGGAGTAGCTGAGACTATAGGTATGTGCCACCATGCCCAGCTAATTTTTGTATTTTTAGTAGAGGCGGGGTTTCACCATGTTGGCCAGGATGGTCTCGATCCCTTGGCCTCATGATCCACCTGCCTCGGCCTCCCAAAGTGCTGGGATTAAAGTCGTGAGCAACTGCATCCAGCCATTTTTTTTTGTTTTTTGACAGAGGGTCTTAGTGGTCACCCAGGCTGGAGTGCAGTGGCACAATCACAGCTCACTGCAGCCTCGACATTCTGGGCTCAAACACTCCTCCTACCTCAGCCACCCAAGTAGCTGGGACCACAGGCAGGTGCCACCACAACCAGCACATTTTTTGATTTTTTTTTTTTGCACAGACAAGGGTCTCTCCATGCTGCCCAGTCTGGTCTCAAACTCATAGGCTCAAGCGAGTCCTCTGCCTTGGCCTCCCAAAGTGCTGGGATAACAGGCTTAAGCCACGATGCCTGGCCAGTATTAATACTAACAATAATGTTTGTTGAGTACATAATACATGCCAGACACTTGTAGAGCACTTGATGCACATTATCTCATTTAATTTTCACCACAGCCTCGTAAGCCCTATCGTCTTCACTTTAGAGAAGAGAAAACCGATGCACAAAAAGGTGAGTAACTTTGCCCAGCTTTATGCAAAAAGTAGATAGCAAACTAGGATTCGCACCTGGAATGGGTCAGAGTATTACCATCCTCAGCCACTCTTCTGCCTGGTAGCCCTTCCCCTCATTCTCTCTTGCCTGGCCTCCCAATGATTCTATTTGCCCCCATTCTTGCCATTTCCAAACAATCTCCCACACTGGCCCCAGAGTAGTCTTCCAAAAATATGACTCAAATCACGTCATCCCTCCCTGCCAATGTTTACCAGTGCTTTCTCCAGCCAGCAGAGCCATGTTATTTCACCATCTTATCTCCCCGTCTCTGACCCTTTGTGGGCAACAGGACCCTGGCTCCCATTCCGGCAGCCTTGCTCACCATTCCCTGGTTGCTTTCCAAGGTTTCTCTGCATTGACCATGGATCTCTTGCATTCCTGGATCTGCACAGTGCTGCCTCCTCCTTTATTTTCAAATCCCGTTCTTCTTTTTGTTGGACTGGTGCTTACATGAGCTTCAGTGTTTAGCTCCTCCCCTACCTCAAAGCCCTTCCGTATTAGCCAGGGCTCTCCAGAGGGACTGACCAGTAAAATATATGTGAATATAAATGGGAGTTTATCCTCGAGAACTGGCTCATGAGGTTCTAAGGTAAAGCTCCCTGATGGGCTGTCTGCAAGCTGAGGAAAGAGAAGCCAGTAGTGGCTCAGTCCAAGGGTAAAAACCTCAAAACCAGGGAAACTGACAGTGCAGCCCTTAGCCTGAGGCCAATGCTCAAGAAACCCAGAGAAGCCACTGGTGCAGGCCCCCAAGTCCAAAGGCTGAGGAACCTGGAGTCTGTGGTCTAAGGCAGGAGGAGAGAAAGCAAAGCATCCAGCAGTGGAAGAAAAAGCGGGAGAGGATTCTGCAGGCTGCTTGTAGCCCTTCTTCCTGCTTTGTCCCAGCCACACTGGCAGCCAGTTGAATGGTGCCCACCCACACTGAGGGTGGGGTTCCTCTCCCAGTCCACCCACTCAAATGTCAATCTCCTCTGGCAACATCCTCACAGACAAACTCAGGAACAATGCTTCCTCTGCCATCTAGGCATCCCTCTGTCCAGTCAAGTTGACACCTAGCATTAACCATCGTATCCTTTCAGTCTGGTGAGAGGCTTCACTCCATGCCCCCAGCACCCTCTCCCCTGACCCCAGTGACACTCTCCCTAATGAGTCACTTACAAACCTCTAATACAGGGGTCTCCAAGCCAGGGGCTGGCAGACCAGTATCAGTCTGTGACCTGTTAGGGACCAGGCCATACAGCAGGAGGTGAGTGGTGGGCAAGTGAGTGAGAGCTCCATCTCCTGTCAGATCAGCAGTGACTTCAGGTTCCCCTAGACACGTGAACCCTATTGTGAACTGTGCATGTGAGGAATCTAGACTGCGTACTCCTTATGAAAATCTAATGCCTGATGATCGGTTACTACCTCCCATCGCTGCCAGATAAGACCACCTAGATGCAGGAAAACAAACTCAGGGCTTCCACTGATTCTACATTATGGTGAGTTGTATAAATATTTCATTATCCATTACAATGTAATAGTAATAGAAATAAAGTGTATAATAAATGTAATGTGCTCAAATCATCCCTAAATCAGCTCACTCTGCTGGTAAATGGAAAAATTGTCTTCCATGAAATTGGTCCCTGGGGCCAAAAAGTTTGGGGATTGCGGCTATAATGAACTTTCTGTTTCTTGCCTTTCTGTTCTACTAGACTGTGAGCTCCGTGCAGACAAGGGCTGTTCTTGTTTATTTTGGCATCCCTAGCCCATTGCCTGGACCAGAGTACTGCTCAACAAATGATTGATGAGTGAATAAATAAAAGTCTGTCATACAGAGAGCAGGGCTCTGGGGTGACAGGACTGAGAAATGGAATGGAGAGGATTTAGGAGCAGCAGCTCAGGGGCACTTTGCTAGTATTTGGAGGAACTTACCAGAGGGTAAGACATAATTACTTATCAGCAAATGAAGAGACCAAGGGATATAGAGAGAGGCCCCCAGGAACTGTGCTGCTGGTATCTCAGGGCTCCTGTCAGATGTGATTTTTATTATTCTTTTATTAAATATCTCCTGTGGCATCATCCAAAGTGGCTCACTTAACAATACGAGAATTTATTCTCACCATCTTTTCTTCCTTCCTTTGTTCTTTTTTCTTTCCTTCCTTTCCCTCTCTTCTTTCTTTTATTATAACGACCTTCTCAAAATTACAAAATTAGTGTTAAGCATTAGTATATATGCAAAATTAATATATGTGCGTTGACAGTAGGAACTTATAGACAAGCAAAATTTTGAAAATTATTATTGTATTCATTTATCAGGATTTCCATGACAAAGTGCTGCAAACTGAGTGGCTTAAAACCACAGATATTTCTTTTCTGACGGCCCCAGAGGTCAGGAATCCCACACTGAGGCCTGGACAGTGTAGCTCTCTGAAACACAGAAGGGAGAATCCTTACTTGTCTCTTTCTAGCTTCTCCTGGGACCGCCAAGACTTGAAGTTCCTTGGCTGGCAGCTGCATCACCCTAATTCCTGCCTCTCAGCACGTGGCCCTTTCCTCGTGTGTCTGTTATCACATGGTCCCCTCCCCTGCATGGCTTTCCCCTCTTCTTATAAGGACAGCATTCATATTAGCTTAAGGGTCCATTCCAGTGTGACCTCATCTTAACTAATCACATGTGCATTGACCCTGTTTTCAATAAGGTGACATTTTGGGGTACTAGGGATTAGAACTTCAACATATCTCTTTGGGAGACACAGTTCAAACCGTATCTAATATGTTCCTGCCATTCAGAGATAACCATTGGTAACATCTTATTGAATATTTTTCCAGATCTTTTAAGAAATGCATATGTATATATACGTGTGTTTTTTTTAACTGACATGAACCGTATATACTGTTGTATAAGGCTTCCGTGTTTTTTCTTTTTTAGTTAGTGATCTAAGGTGATTTGCTTTTGTTATCTGATTTCTTTTGTTTCACTTTGTAACTCTTGTTTTCTGGCTTATTTGCTGTGATTTTTAGCCATTATATCTGAAATGTGATCCTGTAGTGCTTTTTTGAATTGCGAAGCATATTTTCTGATTATTAAGGAACTTGCGGGGTTCCTTGTGGGGATAAGAAAAGAAAAAAAAAAAAGATTTAAAGTCCCCGTTTCATTATGCATAATCCATGTGAGCATGTCTTATGGACATTTCCTCTCTAATTGACGTTCAGAATTTGAGGATCAAGCTGAGCACCTACTATCTACCCCAGCGGAAGAGGGCTGAGATCAAGTGTGACTCTCCTTTGAATCTCTCCGATTAGATTCAATGAGCTGCATGCCTAATGAAAGTTCCTATCTAAAGGCTCATTTGTTCAGAGGAACTTTTTCTTAACCTTTCTTTTCTCTACCTAATGCAAATGTCTGCAAGGAGCTGCAAAGAAGAAAGCTTTGCTGTTTAAGCATAATCTAGATACTTGCACAAGTGAACTAAAATAAAATAAGACATAACAGAAAAGAGGATATGAGCTCATTTTTATTTTCCATTTTTCTTTCTTTCTCCTTTTTGTAAGGAAGAAGCTAAAACTGACCCTCGTGCTTTTCAGAAATAGAAATGTCTTTTCTGCCTTAAAAAAGAGGAATATATAATGTTTATGATGGCAGGGATAACTGAATGGGAGCTGTCCAGCTGAGCTAATGGAAAATTGATCCTCCAGTGATCAGGTGCGTAATCCCTGAGAGACAGGGGTTTGGTTAGGAACGTTTTGCAGTGAGAAAGTGGTAATCACCAATGTGGAAGGATTTGTGAAATACTGGGAATAAACACTCTGCCAAAAAAAATATTTTGTTTTCTACTGACCCACCAAGATGCCTGAAGTTATGACAGTACATGCACTTGTTGGGGAGATGTCACTGAAGGACAAGTTTAAAACACAAAGGTTATCTGTGCTTGATCCACATACAATCATTGTTTTCAGTCATATGATGCCTGCGTGAGCTTGGGATGATCAGAGTCAGCTAATGCAGAATGGGACACAGGGGTTAGAATACAGGGGTAAATTTTATTGGGAGATAGAGACCAAGAGCATGTGGGCATTTAATTGTGAAGTACTACATGTAAGTAGGCATCTTAAGGGAAGCAGGAGTTTAGGGGCTTAGAATGAAGGTAAGAAGAAAGGTATGGCTATGAGAAAGCAAATGTAATGCTGCTGAACACAAAATATAGCACTAACTGCTTGGGTCCACATCTGAGCTCTACTACTTACTAAATATGAAACTTAAGTTATAGTTTCAGTTTCTTTACCTTTAAAGTGGGGGAAATAGTAGAACCAACCTTAAAAGCCTGATGTGAGGATTAAATCCAATAACAAATGTAACATACTTAACACAGATCCTAGAACATAGTAAATGCCCAAGAAATATTAGCTACTACTATTACTAATGTTGACCTATAAGACGAAATGTGTTTAGCATCAGCCTAGAAACTTTTAGCAGCACTACAACTTTTAATTCTTACAATAAGTTTTCTTTTCTTTTCTTCTTCTTTTTTCTGAGATGGAGTTTCGCTCTGTCATCCAGGCTGGAATGCAATGGTGCAATCTCTGCTCACTGCAACCTCTGCCTCCCGGGTTCAAGTGAGTCGCCTGCCTCAGCCTCCCAAGTAGCTGGGATACAGGAACTTGCCACCAGACCTGGCTAATTTTTGTGTTATTAGTAGAGACAGGTTTTGCCACTTTGCTCAGGCTGGCTCAAACTTTGGACCTCAGGTGATCCACCTGCTTCAGCCTCCCGGAGTGCTGGGATTACAGGTATGAGTCACCTTACCTGGCCTAATTTTCTACTAATATCTAATTTTAGAGATGAAAAAATTGAAGCTTATAAAGGTTAAATAATGTGACCAATTTCAAGCAGCTAACATATCCCAGAATTTGAACTTGACTTAAAATCCCTCCAAGGCTCAGTGGGTTGCGGTGTTGACCCTGACAGCAGCTAGTGTCTTCAATGAGTGGCCACAGCTAACTTCCAAGGACAGATATCTTAGGCAGAGTTCTCTAGATGCAAATTGCAAGATTTGGCTGCAAGTGAGGGAGAACCTTCAGGAAAACCTGTAAGAGTGAGGAGAGCAAGAGAGGAAGGGAAAGGAACTGAGTGAGGGTGTGATCTGAGGGAAAGCCTAGTCTTGGCATGGTCCATGGGAAAAGAGAGGGCTAAGAAAATAAATCAAACACACACTACTGCTGTCCCTCCTTCAGGTAAACAACTGGCCTTGTGTGCTCATTCAGTCACAGGCTTTGGGCTGCCTCCCTCTCCTTTCTCTTTCTCCTCCTGGGTGAGGTGGCTCCTAGTCATAGGCAATTATCCAGAGAAGCGGGCAACTTCCAATTCTCCAAGCAGCTGGGATGCGTATATCAGCCCAGATGATGTGGGCAGGGTACTCTTAGTTCATTTGATCTACTGTAACAAAGTGCTATAGACTGGGTGGCTTATAAGCAAAAGAAATTTATTTTTCATGGTTCTGGAGTCTAGGATGTCCAAGATGAAGAACCCAGAGGATTCTGTATCTGGTGAGGGCCTGCTTTCTGGTTCATGAACCACTCTGTCTTTTCTGCTGTGTCCTCACATGGTAGAAAGGGCAAGGGAGGCTGGCGCGGTGGCTCATGCCTATAATCCCAGTGCTTTGAGAGGCCAAGGTGGGTGGGCTGCTTCAGGCCAGGAGTTCCAGAACAACCTGACCAACATAGTGCTATAGTTTAGTAGAAACCTCATCTCTACTAAAAATACAAAAGTTAGCTGTGCATTGTGGTACACACCTGTAATCCCAGCTACTCAGGAGGCTGAGGCACGAGAATCACTTGAACTTGGGAGGCGGAGGTTGCAGTGAGCTGAGACTGCATCACTGCTCTCCAGCCTGGGTAACAGTGAGGTTCTGACTCAAAAAAAAAAAAAAAAAAAAGGGCAAAGGGGAACTCTCTTGGGCCTCTTTTATAAGGGCATGAATCTCATTCATGAGGACCCCAAGAATTTTGGGAGGACACAAACATTTAGATAGTGGCAAGTACCAATGACAACTACTACACCAGGAAAATCAGGCAGACAAAGTGCAAGGGGGTCAGTTTGGGAGGAATGTTACTTGAGGCAGCCTGTGGAAATACTGCCATTATGGAATAGCAGCCCTCATTAGAAAAGTATTCATGTTCATTGAATTTCAGAGTCAAGAGAAAATACAATAAAATAATAATACGTGAGACTATTGCTAAATTACAAAGTTGTGAAAAATCTGGTGAGGCCAGGTGAGGTGTGAGGGCTGATATTAGGATGACTCTTCTTGAAACTCTCAGCTCAGAGACTCATCTATAGTCTTAAGGAAACATGACTACGGAAAACGGAGAGAGAGAGCGTGACCCTAGTCTGTGGCTCTCAGCGTGCACTTCAGGGCACGTGGAGTTGCTTAGAGGTTGAGCAACATCTCCATCTAACCTGAGAACAGGTGGAGCCAGCCTGTAATGGTGTCAGAGGCTTGGGTGGAGTGGAGTATAAATCGAAGCTTCATTTCTGGTTCTGCACCACACTCCTGCCTGAGCATCTTTACCCTGTGGATAATGGCTTTCTCATCTGTAAAACGAGGATGTTCCCTCAGCTCTAAAATGTCATTGTGTTTTGTTTGCACTCATACCAAACACCATTAAAGTGCAGTTTTCATCGAAATTAGATGTGACACTTTAAATATGCTTTGCCAATAATAAGCAATGGGTTTACTGCTTATTCTTTGTGTTTTGCTTTGAAAAATCAATGAAAAGCTTTGAAAAATTGGTTTTAAATAACACAGCACATGTTTTGGTAGAGATGGATGGTCATAGCAATGGAAGCAGTCTAAGGTGATGAGAGAGCCCATGAGGCTGACTGGTCACTTGTCTTTGGGGCAGGCCCAGCCGTTACCATTCCAGACAGGCAAGAATCACATCGCTCAACAGGGCAGGTGGAGGGCCACCTGATGAGGTTGTTGCTGCATTCAGAGAAAAATGGTAGGTAGAGCACTGCGGTTCATGCTTATAATCATAGCACTTTGGGAGGCCCAGGTAGGTGGATCACCTGAGCTTAAGAGTTTGAGACCAGAGCAAAACTGTAATCTCTAAGTGATGGCTACTTCCTCAGTGATTTATTAGCACAGTCTCAGAAACAATAGTTTGCTGTTGATGAACATCAGTAGTTGCACTGATTTTTAGAGTCTCTGCTGGTGCATTTGCTCATTTAAAAGCTGGTCTTTACGAGGACAGTATTTCCTTGATCCTCGCTGGCTTCACAGTATTCTTTCTTTCTGCTTGTCTGTCTCCCTGACTCCATCTGCTTAGAATGACTTGCTGGTACAGTTTGGATTTGTGTCCCCAACAAATCTCCTGTTGAATATAATTCCCAGTGAGGGAGGGAGACTTGGTGGGAGGTGATTAGATCATGGGGGTTGATTTCTCATGAATGGGTTAGCACCATCCCCTTGGTGCTGCTCTCGTGATAGTGAGTTGTTGAGTTGTTTAAAAGTATGCAGTGCCTAACCCCTTGCTCTCTCTCCCTTCTGCTCCAGCTTTGTAAGATGGGTCTGCTTTCTCTTTGCCTTCTACCATGATTGTAAGTTTCCTAAGACCTCCCCAGAAGCTGAGCAGTTTCCAGCATCATGCTTCTTGTACAACCTACAGAACGGCGAGCCAATTAAACCTCTTTTATTGATTAATTATCCAGTCTTAGGGATATTTTAATAGCAATGTGAGGACGGTCTAATGCGCTTATGCTAATTGAAAAGTAGCACTTGCATATCATGGTCTAAATGATGTGCTAATACTTGTCGTGTGTCTCTTGAGTGTGACCTAGGGACACTCAAAAACAGAAATTCAGAGGACAACCCTGAGCTGACATCCTCTGGTATCAAATGAGAATATATCATTTGAGCTTATGTCACTAGGTGGCGAGTCATGTGTGCGGAATGCTTTTAAACACCTACTCCACCTGACCTCTTCTTCAATAAGGAACACAGAATCAGGCTTACGACATTTTTTGAGTATTTTATCCATTATAGTTATATGTTTGGAATTTGCTTGTAACTCACTGACCCATATGGATTTCTTAATTATGTTGACCTTTGATGGTTAAGAGAATTCTTCCCCAAGAGTGCTGGGGTTAAACCCCTGTCTTACTATGTTTTCTGTTGCTATAACAGAATACGACAGGCTGGGTAATTTATAAGAAACAGAAATTTATTTATCTCTTGATTCTGGAGGAAGGAAAGTCCAAAATCAAGAGGTTGGCATATGGCGAAGGCCTTTGGACTGTGTCGTCAAATGGTGGAACGTGAGACAGCAAGTGAGCTCATGCCAAAAAGAGAGACACCAGGTCTGGACATGCTATTTTTAATTATAAAATTTTGATATTTTAGAAAAATTGGAACTAACAGACATGCTTTAAAACAACCCACTCTCTTAATAACTAACCCATTTCCATGATAATAAATGACATTAATCCATTGATGAGGGTTCTGTCCTCATTAGGACCTGCATTCCAACACTTGTGTTGAAGGTGAAACTTCCAACACATGAACTTTTGTGGGACACATTCAAGCCACAGCAGCCCCTGTGAGTCCAGTTCTTAGCAGCTGCAGTAGGTGGGAAGTAGATACTTTCGTTCACAGTTACTATGATATAAGCATTTGGGTACAGGGTTTTGGCTGGGCAAACTACTCATTCAGTAAAAATATAGTAAGGTTATCGGGACATGGTGGTGCATGCCTGTGGTCCCAGCTATTTGGGAGGCTGAGGTGGGAGGACTGTTTCAGCCTGGGAGGTTGAGGCTAACATGAGCCATGATTGTGCCACTGCACTCCAGCCTGGCAGACAGAGTGAGACCAAGGGTCTATCTGTTATCACTCGCTTAAATGGTAGAAATTAAACCAGGGCACTTGTTATATAACAAGTATCATTTAGATTGGAATTTTAGAGAAGGAAATCTTAGATCATCCTATAAGCCGGATTGTTTTACACCGTATAATAAACAACCTGCCAATAGCTGTGTAAAAATGGCCTATTTATCCCAATGTTCTATGGGCTCCTCCTTGACATGACTCCAGTACTCTGATACCTACCCTGTATGTATGGCTGACCTATTAGGTTGCTTGTGCCATAAGGCCGTCCCCTTCAATGGTCCTATGCCATAAGGGTCCCCTTCAATTACTGTTTGCTTACATGTGGGTCTGCTAAAAAAGGCCTCTGCCTTCCAAACTACCATGAGCTCCTTATCAGTCCTTATGTTGCAGGCTTGGGGAAACAAATACAGTCCAGGCTCACCCTCTCAGTGTGCTCTGTTCCATCTGCCCCAGAGCCCAGGGGGATTGCCTGCTTTCAGAACAATCCCTTCTGCAGTGGAGGTGCTGGTATTTCTTAGCTCCACCTATATTAACAAAACTTTTAAAATGTCAGCTGAACTTAATTTTTTTGCTGGCCTAATAAATAGGAAATAGAATTTATAGAAAAGAAAATAAACCAGAGATGGCTTACTTCATAAAATAATTTTATATAGAATTCCTCTTAATCACTAACATTGAGTATATGTCCCTGAGTCACTGATAAATTTGCTTGACTTTTACAAAAATGCTGTACACTCTTACCAGTGAAAGGATTCCATTAGAACTCAGAACAAAGTTTCTGCTGTCAGTTTAATAAAGGCAGAAATAGTCCTGAGGGAAATGATCAAGTGATTTGTTAATTATTAGTGGGAGACCAATGGTTCACTACTGCCTTCTATGAGAAACTGAAATCACTCCCAAAAGAAAAACTCAAGAAGCATTATTACTGTGTAACATACCATTGCGAACTTTCACTACATCTGTTAAACAACTGTCAGAGGCCTGACTGCATATATTGGGTTGAAGAACTAGAGAAACTAAGAAAATTTATTCTGAAGCAGGACTGAAGCTAATCATGTTTTGACACCTGGACTAATGTCTCCCACTCCAAGGGGGTGAGGTCCATGATGATGATGTCAACATCGGTGAATGTTCATTACTCATTTCTGATGGTTTTGAATACTAATTTTGGTGGTTTTGTTTACTGTAGCAGAACCTGCAATTGAAGATGGAATGTGGCAATTTTACATGCTGTGAACAGCATTAGAACGGTATTAGAATTAGAATTCGATTGTCACGTGACGAATCCAGTTATGTAGGTAAAGAGCCTGGCTCTTAAGGAATGTTAATACTGGAAGGATTCCGATTTCCAAAGGAGAAAATTCAGGCCTAGATAAAGAGTCACAGGCTTATGAAAAGTCTGATTTAGGAATCGTGCTATCTTTCTCTAATCATTGCCTTATACCATGCTCTGCTGATCTGTTTTTTTCTATTTCTCTGTGACATCTCAGGTTTATCCCATGGCTTTCCAGTCACTTTCAGTTATTAGCAACTCCAGTTTGGCCTAGGCCAATTTAAAATGCCAGTCTTAATGTAGGTTATCATCTTCCCTCCTCCTAGCATGGGCCAGGCCTGGCTGTGAAGGGCTTGGAATAGGGAAAGAACATAGTCTGGTGTTCCATGCTTTCTCTCTCTTCCCTCTACTGTGCCTCCAGATTTTCTGGGGCTGGATATGGTAGGAGAAAAAAATATATATATATATTTTAACTTAACTGGGTATGGAATTGCAATCCTGCGTTGGGTGTTGCCATTCAATGCTCTCTCTGTGACAGCTGTCCAAATGCTGGCCCCTTTGTGGCAAATGTGTGAGTCCCTTGGAGGATTTAGTGAGATGCACCTGCAGACTGTCCCTTGCTATGCACAGCCAGCATGTTTAATTCGCAAGGCGGGTGTCTATGCTGAAGACTCTTTCGGTGAGGTCTTGTCCCAATGAAAAGCTCTCTAGAGTGGAGACTGACAAAATTGCTCAAGCTGATTAGCATCTGAAGTGTCCACTTTGCCCATGGCACATTCACCGTTCTTGTTTGGCTAAATCTAGGAAGGGCTTGCTGCTCTGCTGCAGACCTGCCTCTATTTTGCTTTTTAAAATTCAGGGCATATTAACAGGTCTGTTGCCTAAGCCAGTGTCCAAGCAGGGAACCAGTGTTAGAATCTCCTTGAAAATCCTTCCATTCCCCTTTCCTTGCTCTTGCCCTCCCTACAAGGCAAGTAACCCATGACTCTTGGGATTTTCCTCTCTTCCCGCCTCCCTTGCCTGTTGCTAGGTAGACTGGAGGAGGATAACACAAACTGATAATATCACAGTGAGGAGCTATGAGAAATGAAAAGGTGGAGAGGAAATTGAAGTGTACTGTTGCCAAAAGTGAGCTACGATTTCTTAGTTGTGTGGGGATTGTCTTGATCAAGTTTTGTGCTGAATCTTACCACTGCATGTTTCAGAGGCCAGATTTTCCATAGCTCTCAATGATTTATTGCTCTTTGTAGTAAAGGCACTGCAGTAATGAACAAAATGTAATGGACCGTGTTAGCAAATGGCATAGCTTGTGACTGTCCTGCTTACGGTTTTCTAAATTCAATGCAATGGTGTTCTGACCACTGGAGAATCTTTAATTTCATTTTAAAAGATACATTATAATACCTTCTTGAATTCGTACATGTAAAAGCCTACTAGGTAGCACACTTTCTCCGATGCTTTTTGTCACTTGCCTAGCAGGTAACACTCCAATATTCCCTAGTGTTCAGGTCAGAAGACAATTGGTGTTTATATTAGGTTTGCTATGGTTTTCATGAATCCTACTGAAGAGTTTTGCAAATAAGGTAATGTGTTTATATCTAACATAAATATTCAATGGTTTGATTCATTTACCAAATATTATTAAAGAATTGCTATGAAACATCTTTTTAGAAATTGTAGAGCTTATGATTGAAATTTTTATAAAATGTCATGTTTTTAAAATTAGATTTTAAATTGTAAATCACCCTTTTAACATTATGTAAAATAATTTTCTCTGAAGTCCAAATTGAACAAAAAGGCTTTGGAGTCAGACATGACAGTGTCTACATTAGGCTCTGCCATTTACAGACAGAGGCTACATGGTTAACCTCTATATAACTCGGTTCCCTCATCTATAAAACGGGGATAGCTATCACTATCGTGTAGAAAAGCTTTGAGAATTATTTAAAGACTATATGAAATGCTTGGAAGAGTGCCCTGCCCACTGCACTCAGACTTTCTCTTACAGCCACCACTGGCTCTTGCGGCACATGGATGGCACTGCTGACCTCAATTCTTCATCCTCCCCAGGTCTGTGCTCTTTGCCACATGACTTGCAGTTTTTTTTTCTGCAGAGCTAGAGCTCATTGCCTTCTCTTCCCTCCTAGTTTAGTCACATGACTGACATCAGCAAATAAGATACTACAGAGGCCTAAAAAATCATGTATGTGTTTTCGTTTCCTATATCGATTCTCTTCTTCCTCTACCCTCCATGAGAAAGGTTGAAGGATGAAATGAGGAGGGGCCAACGAGGCTGTCCTCACCATCCCAGGAGAGGCCATCCTAGAACAGCTGAACTTCAGCTGACTGCTAGGCTTGGGTTGTTAGTTTAGCTGGGACCCCTCCAAATCACTGCTTGGCACAATTGGAAGCTATTACATGATGATTGTCTTAAGCCACTGCATTTTGTAGTGGTTTGTTTGGCAGCCTATTATACCAATAAATAACAGTCACGGCCATGAGCAATTCTTAGTTTGAATTTGTGGCAGCAATCTTCTTATGGGTGTATGGTTTATCTTCCCAGGTAGATTTATATCTCTTTGTTTTTTCTACCAGACAGGCTTCTTTGTGTTGTATTTTGTGATTGTAGGCACTCAACAAATATTTCTCAGCAAATGATAATGTATTTGTCTATTAATGGGATCAACTATGGCCTTCTGCCAAACATATTTAGGCTTAATTTTCAGCTCTGTTATTAATATTATTATTATTATTTTGAGACAGAGTCTTTCTCTGTGCCCAGATTGGAGTGTAGTGATGTGATCTTGGGGATACTACAGCCTTAACCTCCTGGGTGCAAGTGATCCTCCAACCTCAGACACTCAGAACCCACCCTCCCCCTCCTCCCGCCCCAGTAGCTTGGAACTACAGGCATGTGCCATCACACCCGGTTACTTATTTATTTATTTAATTTTTTCATAGAGACAAGATTTCAGTATGTTGCCCAGGCTAGTCTCAAACTCCTGAGCTCAAGTGATCCTCCCACCTTGGCCTGCCAAAGTGCTAGGATTACAGGTGTGAGCCACCATCCACAGCCTATTGTTTAACTGAGTGATACGGAAGAGATTTTCCTAATGTCCCTGACATTGTTTCCTTACCTACATATGTAAATAATAATGATAATAGTGTTTTTTAAATTAAGTGAGCTAATGTTTCCAAAAAAACTAGAGTAGGCACTTATTTTATTTTATTATTTTTATCGTACTTTAGGTTCTGGGGTACACGTGCAAATCATGCAGGGTTGTCGCATAGGTGCATACATAACCCAGTGGTTTGCTGCCTTCATTCCCCCTTCATCTATATCCAGCATTTCTCCCCATGTTATCCCTCCCCACCCCCTGCTGTCCCTCCTCTAGCCCCCCAACTGACCCCAGTGTGTGATGCTCCTCTCCCTGAGATCACCTGTTCTCATTGTTCAACACCTGCCTATGAGTGAGAACATGTGGTGTTTGGTTTTCTGTTCTTGTGTCAGTTTGCTGAATATGATGGTTTCCAGATTCATCCAAGTCCCTAGAAAGGACATGATCTCATTGTTTTTTATGGCTGCATAGTATTCCGTGGTGTATATGTGCCACATTTTCTTTGTCCAGTCTATCACTGATGGGCATTTGGGTTGAGTAGGCACTTATAAAAGCAAAAATGTGAGTGGCTTCTATGGATTCCAACAAATGGGCTTAAGAGCTTATTTGGAAGTCCAAGCAGGGGATTGCTATTCTCTTATCTTTCATCAAGAATGATGGTCCCACATTAGAAAATTAGTCTTTACAGCCTTGGCAAAGACATACATGAAAATGGAAGAAGAAAGAGGGCTTAAGATAGGTCAACTGGATCAACAGGGTAACAGATGCCCCCATCTATTCACCCCGACTATTTCCTAGCTATTCTCTTGCAGTTTCCTTTCCATCCTGTCCACTTCCTCATCCCCAACACACCTGGCACCCTGCTATGGTCAGTTGGCTGCCTAGGTCCCTCTATGGAATATTCCTTCTGAGTAGAAAATGACCCATGCTTCTACTCTCTTACTCTTCCCCACCTAATCCCCTTCTTTTCAAATGCAGGTTACAATACATATTCTGCTTATTCTGGAACATGCCAGAAGACACTTGTGAGTCAACTTCATTTTTTATGGTGGTAAAACATACATAACAGAAAATTTACTATTTTATTTTAACCCCCCCTTTTTTTTTTGAGATGGCCTTTCACTCTTGCCCAGGCTGTTATAAAGTTTGCTATACATTTTGACTTTGGCATGATCTTGGCTCATCTCGACCTCTGCCTCCTGGGTTCAAGTTGATTCTCCTGCCTTAGCCTCCTGAGTAGCTGGGATTACAGGCATGTGCCACCATGCCCAGCTAATTTTGTATTTTTAGTAGAGACAGGGTTTCTCCATGTTGGTCATGCTGGTCTTGAACTCCTGACCTCAGGTGATCCACCTGCCTCAGCCTCCCAAAGTGATGGGATTACAG
>NW_022436970.1:151838-228639 GCF_009761245.1 Sapajus apella | reverse complement strand
TTTTTTTGAGACAGAGTCTCACTCTGTTGCCAGGTGCCAGACTGGAGCGCAATGGCACAATCTTGGCTCACTGCAACCTCTGCCTCCTGGGTTCAAGCAATTCTCTTGCCTCAGCCTCCCGAGGAGCTGGGACTACAGGCTCATGCCACCACACCCAGCTAATTTTTGTATTTTTAGTAGAGACGAGGTTTTACCATGTTGGCCAGGATGGTCTCGATCTCTTGACCTCGTGATCTGCCCGCCTTGGCCTCTCAAAGTGCTGGGATTACAGGCTTGAGCACCACGCCCGGCCTGTTTTAACCTTTTCAAAGTGTACATTACAGTAGTGTTAACTACATGCACCTAGTTGGGCAACATATCGCTAGAACTTTTTTATTTTGCAAAACTGAAACTCTATACCCATTGAACAACTCCCTCTTCCCCCTGTCTTGTGAATTACCTTTTAAGGAACAGTTGCAATGCTGAGCAGGCATTAAATGTAGAGTGGCAGCCTCCGGGGGTTTCCTGGGTGGTTGGGTGGGCCTTTCCTCATTCCCTCTTGATACAGTTTGGATATTTGTCCCCATCTACATCTCATATTGAATTATAATCCTTTATGCTGGAAGTGGGGCCTGGTGGGAGGTGTTTGGATTGCGGGGGCAGGCAGAAACTTCATGGCTTGGCTTGGTGCTGTCTTTTTGATAGTGATTTCTCCAGAGATCTGGTCATTTAAAAGCATGTGGCATCTCCTCTCTCTCTCGTTTGCTTGCTGGCTCCTGCTTTCATCACGTGATTCACTTGTTCTCGTTTGCCTTCCACCATGAGTATATTAGGTTGGTACAAAAGTAATTGTGGTTTTACTTTCAATAGCAAAACCGGAAATTACTCTGGCACCAATCTCACAGCTTCCTGAGGCCTCCCTAGAAGCAGATCCTGGTGTTATGCTTCCCGAACAGCCTGCAGAACCATAAGCCAATTAAATCTCTTTTCTTGTAATTACCTAGTCTCAGGCATTTCTTTATAGCAATACAAGAATGGCCTAATACACCCCTTAAATCATGTTTGATAGATGGCTACTGACTATAGTTCTATATTTAGCAGGCTTTGCTTGGAAAAGTTGTCAAATTCTAGAATTATAATCTCCACAACTATCTGAAAAAAAGCAGTGCCCAAACCTTTGATTTGAATAAGGAGTTGCCAAAGGTGAAGATGCTCATATTGCAGGCAATGTAGCTTCCTGGCCCTACTGTGGGGACATGAGTTTGAGTCTAGGCATGGGATAGCATTAGCTGCTGTTGCTTTTCCCTTTCCACTTTTCTTGCATGTTTGCGTTAGTGGTTTTTTTTTTTTTTTTTCCTCATATGCATGGGCACTCCCTTCTTATCTTTCTGCTTCCTCAGTCTTGACTTTTTCAATGAGGCTCCAAGTGCATTAGCTAATTTAAGGATCAATATGTATATGAAGTAGGCATTATTATCCCAGTTTTTTTGGATAAGGAAATACTGTGTTATATGAGTTTTATAAAATTTCCTATACATTTTGACTTATATTTTGGAAAATAACTTACCAAATATTCAGAATTTGATTATAGTTCATCTCTGTTCCTTAGAAGCTCTTTACCAAAGAGTGTTCTGTGGAATGGTTGTCCCTGTGAGATGCTCTGTGAAAGGGTCAAATCACCAACTAAGCATCCTAGTACCATGGGAAGAGCCACAGGTGCATCAGCATATAAAAGACCAGGAAAAGAATGCCAGGGAAGAGAATTTACTTAACTCATTATTTCCTAGACTACAATGCCCACAGAAATATTCTTTTTTACCCCCTATCAATGGAGCGAATACTCTGTAGTATATATGCTGGGCAAAGCCCCTAATGCAATTGATTTTTATACCAACACATTGAAATGTGTATCCAAGTATACTCTATCTTATTTGGAAGAAGTCACCTTGGGGGAGGTGGAGAGGCTATTCATTCATCCCAGTTATGTCGTTCTAAATCTTAAGATGTTTAAGTGTGTGTGTGCTTTTTTTTTAAGCATTCTTTTGGAATTCTCTTTAGAGCCAGAGCTACAGGGGAAAATCAATCTTATTACTTTACGATTATAACTTGTTTCTGACCAAAAGAGTTTCTGTGAACTTGGTCACCCATCTCATTCACTAGAATTGGCATTGAATAACCTTGTACTTACAAAAACCAAGTCTTTGAAGCATGAAGTGTTTCTAAAGGTGAAGATGCTCATATTGAAGGCAATTTAGCTTCCTGGTTGCATGAAGGTAGAGTGCTTTTATATTTTTCATTTTTTTAGAGACAGGGTCTTGTTCTGTTGCCCAGGCTGGAGTGCAATGGTGCAATCATAGCTCACTGTAACCTTGAGCTCCTGGGCTCAAGCCATCCTCCTGCCTCACCCTACTACATAGCTGAGACTACAGGCACATACTGCCATGCCTGGTTAAGTTTTAATTTTTTTGTAGAGATAAAGGTCTTGCTACGTTGCCTAGGCTGGTCTCAAATTCCTGGCCTCAAGTGATCCTTCAGTCTCGGACTCCCAAAGTGCTGGGATTACAGGCTTGTACCACTGCACCTGGCCAAGGTGAAGTGTTTTTGAGTCAAGGCATTGGGTAGCATTGACTGCTTTGCACCACCACCCCAAAAGGAGCCTTTGTTTTTAGGCTTTCTGTTCTTTTTTTTTTTTCTTTTAGACAGTCTCACTCTGTCGGTTAGGCTGGAGTACAATGGTGTGGTCTTAGTTCACTGCAACCTCCACCTCCCAGGTTCAAGAGATTCTTTTGCTTCAGCCTCCTGAATAGCTGGGACTATAGGCCTGTGCCACCATGCTTGGCTAATTTTTTGTATTTTTTTTTTTAGTAGAGACAGGGTTTCACCATGTTAACCAGGATGGTCTTGATCTCCTGACCTAGTGATCCAACCGCCTTGGCCTCCGAAAGTGCTGGGATTATAGACATGAGCCACTGTGCCCAGCCCCAGAACAGAACCCCCTTTCTGTTCTTTTGAACGCCTCTGGCTAGCTCCTGCCATCAGTTTCCTGGTTCTTGACTTGACAGTTTCTAGCTCTGTCCCATGCTTGGTCGTGTCCTGTATGTTCCAAATTCTTCTTGGTCAAGGCAATACTTCCAGGTTGGTGTGATCCCTTGGCCTTTATCTTTTGCATGTATCTTACTTTCTAGTTCCATTTGCTTTCTCATTGGTTTTCTTGCCTGGTAAAATCCTTTCTGAGTTTCTCTCCCTATGTTAAAATTTCTCAACTGTTTTTCCTGGGTGTCCTGACTCCTGACTGAAGCGTCCTGTTATTTCCTAGATTGTGCATCTCTAGTATCCTAACATGGCCACTCTATATTTTCCACTGGCATTAGTGTCATTTAGAAAGCATCCAGTTTGGACTTCAAAATACAGAATTTAGTAATTTGGCGTCTATGTGTTGAATGACTAGTATATGCCAGATACTGTTGTGGGTGTTAGGGATTTAAAAGTGGTGATAAGACAATGCTACCTTCTAGGTGCAGTAAAATAGAATAGATACTGTGAAGTACGTAAGTGGACTGAGTGGGTGATGAGGGGTAAAGATATTGCAAAGAGATTAATATAGGCCTAGAACTAGAACATATTCAAGAAAAGGTAAGATGTTTATTATTACTGAAGTCTAGGGTATAGGGTCTAATATTATATACAGCAAGAACCAGAATGGAGGGGGAGTGTATGTAGCTTGTAGCGAAGGGGAGTCCTTAAAACATTTAAGTAAAAGAGAGATGTGATAATCAAAATATCATAAATCTGATTGCTGGGTGGGTGGGTGGGAGCTGTGCAGACAGCTGGAGGGGAGATGACACATGAGACTAAGGCAGTAGTGAGAGGTTGCATGTCTGGATCAAGTCAGGGCAATTGGAATAAAGACGGATGGATAAAAGAGCTGTTGTGAAGACAGGTGTATTAGTCTGTTCTCATGTTGCTAAAAAGAACTGCCCAAGACTAGGTAATTTATAAAGAAAATAAGTTTAATTGACTCACGGTTCTGCATGGCTGGAGAGGCCTCAGGAAATTTATTATCATGGCATAAGGCAGCTCCTCATGGGGCTTCAGGAGAGAGAAGAATGAGAACTGAACAAAGGAGAAGCCCCTTATAAAACCACCAGATCTCATGAGAACTATGATGAGAATAGTATGGAGGAAACCACCCCCATAATTCAGTTACCTCCCACAAGGTCTCCCATGACATGCAGGGATTATGGGAACTACAATTCAAGATGAGATTTGGATGAGGACGCCCATATCATTCCACTCCTGGATCCTTACAAATCTCATGTCCTCATTTCAAAACACAATCATGTCCTTCCAACAGATCCCCAAAGTCTTAACTCATTCCAGCATTATCTCAAAAGTCCAAGTCCAAATTCTTATCTGACACAAGGTGAGTTCTTTCTGCCTATGAGTCTGTAGAATCAAAAGCAAGTTAGTTACTTCCTAGGTACAATGGGGGTACAGGCATGGGGTACACCTGTTCCAAATGGGAAAAATTGGCCAAAACAAAGGGGCTACAGGCCCCATGCAAATCCAAAATCCAATATGGCAATCACTAGAGTTCAAAAATACCCTCCTTTGACTCCATGTCTAACATGGTGTCATGCTGATGCAAGAGGGGGGCTCCCATGGCCTTGGGCAGCTCTACCTCTGTAGCTTTGCAGACTACATTCCCCCTCCTTTTTGCTTTCATGGGCTGGCGTTGAGTGTGTGTAACTTTTTCCAGGCACAAAAATGGTGCAAGCTGTTGGCAGATCTAGGATTCTGGGGTCTGGAGGATGGTGGCCTTCTTCTCATAGCTCCACTAGGCGGTACCCCAGTGGGGACTCTTTGTGGAGGCTCCAATCCCACATTTCCCTCTGCACTGCTCTAGTAGAGATTCTCAATGAGGGCTCTGCTCCTGCAGAAAACTTCTGTCTGAACATCCAGGCATGTCCGTACATCTTCTGAAATATAGGTGGAAATTCCCAAACCTCGATTCTTGGCTTTTGTGCACCTGCAGGCCCAACACCACATATAAGCCACCAAAGCTTGAGGCTTACACCCTCTGAAGCAATAGCCTGAGCTCTACATTGACCACCTTTAACCATGGCTGGGACACAGGGCACCAAGTCCCAAGACTGCACAAAACAGCAAGGCCCTGGGCAGTCCATGAAACTATTTTTTCCTCCAAGGCCTCTGGGCCTGTGATGGGAAGGGCTGCTGTGAAGACCTCTGACACGTCCTGGAGACATTTTCCCCATTGTCTTGATGAATAACATTTGGCTCCTCGTTTCTTATGCAAATTTCTCCAGCCACCTTGAATTTTCCCTCAGAAAATGTGTTTTCTTTTCTATCGCATCATCAGGCTACAAATTTTCTGAACTTTTATGCTCTGCTTCCCTTTTAGATATAAGTTCCAATTCCAAACTATATCTTTGTGAATACATAAAACTGAATGATTTTAACAGCACCAAAGTTATCTCTTGAACAATTTCCTCCTTAGAAATTTCTTCTGCCACATAACCTAAATCATCTCTCTCAAGTTCAAATTTCCATAGATCCCTAGGGTTAGAGCAAAATGCCAGTGGTTTCTTTGCATAGCAAGAGTGACCTTACTCCAGTTCCCAAAGAGATGGTCTCATCTCCATCTGAGACCCTCTCAGCCTGGACTTCATTGTCCATATTGCTATCAGCATTTTGGTTAAAGCCATTCAACACGTCTCTAGAAAGTTCCAAACATTTCCACATCTTCCTGTCTTCTGAGCCCTCCAAGTCTCTAGGAAGTTCTAAACTTTCTTACATTTTCCTGTCTTCTTTTGAGCTATCTAAGCTGTTCCAACCTCTGCCTGTTATCCGGTTTCAAAGTTGCATCCACATTTCTGGGTATCTTGAGAGCAGCACCATACCCTCTGTGGTACAATTTACTATATTAGTCTGTTCTGATGCTGCTAAGGACATACCTGAGATTGGGTTATTTATAAGGGAAAGAGGTTTAATTGACTTACAGTTCCACAGGGCTGGGGAGTCCTCAGGAAACTTACAATTATGGCAGAAGGGAAAGCAAACAGGTCCTTCTTCACATAGCAGTGCACGCAAGAAGAATGAGAGCCGAGCAAAGGGGGAAGCCCATTGTAGAAATATTGGATCTCATATACTCACTATCATGAGAATAGCATGGGGGAAACCACCCCCATGATTCAATTACCTCCCACTTGGTCCTTCCTAGGACACATGGAGTTTAATGGGAACTACAATTTAAGATGAGATATGGGTGGGGACACAGCCAAACCATATCATCAGGATCAATCCAAATTAGCATTTATTACATGGGGTTGGAGAAGGAGGAAGGAAACGTGTATAACTCTCAAGTTTCTTTATGGATAATTGTCTAGAAAGCCTTGCTTAGGCTGGGACACAGGAGAAGGAAGATATCTTGGGGATAAAGATAGTTCAGCATGTACTAAACACCATGTAAGTGTTAAGTGGTATTGGCTTAAGGCTAGTAATAATAACACCCATAAAAAAACACCAGCCGAGATGCTATTCCAGTAAACTATAATTATACATCTGCACGTTTTATTTCAGAAAATATGCTATAATGTGAAATTTATAGAAATGTGATCTACAAACACAAGGGCACAAGAAAGAGAGGAGGATTTAAAAGGCAAATCAAAGAAACATTTAAGTCAATTTTATCTGTGACCCAGTATGTTAACATCTCTATTTATGCAGTGACTCCCTAGACAGTGAATCATGTTGTTGCTTGGTGCATAAAGATATATGGTTGGGTGAGGCTTAAAAAAAATTTTTTTTTGAGGAAAGTTACTACATTACAAGTCATAATAAACCAGTATTTTGGCAAGCAGAATGAACAAATTTGTCTACATGATTAGGAGAAAACTCTAGCAAATCATCGGAATATATAGAAGTTGGCAGCATATGCATTTTTCGGTTGTTTTTCAGCAACATATTTATTTCCCCTCAAAGGAGGAAAGAAAAGGAAAAGGAAAGAAAAATCTAAATGAAAACATTGCCAAAAATGAGAGAGAAGGTCAGGAGCTTTCTCTGCCTATAGTGGAAATGACATCTGCATGCAATATGTTTCATATTCGGCTACAAAACTGCACTGTTAATAGGGAAAAAAATGTACACAAAAATTCTTGCAAATTACGATTCACAGTTGGAAAGGGTAAGCATTTAAATGTTAATGACAATAACACCATTTACTGTTTTGCCTGAAAATAAATCTAGGTATGAAGACAGTAGTTCATGATTAAAAGAAATTAAGTTTTCATCAGGATTCTGCTTAAAACTCACACCTATGAAATGTCAAGGTCACACACCAACCCTATTCTATCTCTTAAAGTGTCTTTCAATACATTCTGGTCAAGAACACAACTGTCAGCTTGGAATGAACTGGAAGTTAAGATTTCTATTTATATCCATTTTGTAGGCTATTTTAATTTTGTTTTTTAAAAAGTAATTTTAAGCCTGCAGAAAGGTAGTAATGAACTTTGATATGCCCCTCACTCAGATTCACAAACCTTGACATTTTTGCATTTGATTTATCATTCTGGTTCTCTGTAAATGTACATACACTACATATGATTACTATTTTTTTTTCCTTGAACAATTTGACAGTAAACTGCTGTGATGGTTAATATTAGGCATCAACTTGATTGGGTTGAAGGATGCCTGGTTAGCTGGTAAAGTATTGTTTCTGTGTGTGTCTGTGAGGGTGTTGCCAGAGGAGATTAACATTTGAGTCACAAAAGTTCTGTCAGGATAGGAAAACTAAGCCCAGAAGAGAGATTGCATGTTGGAAGAATCAATTGTGAAAGCAGCAGATGTCTGTGCACAGAAGAGAGTCTGCAGATGGTCAGTTTTTAGGAGAAAAACTAAAAAAACTATGTGTCATAATAGTCAAAGGAAGAGTGTTTTGATAAGGAGGAAGTTTAATGATGCTTGAAGGCTTAGAAAATAAGAACGTGTGGTTATGTGATCTTTGTGAGGGACGTTTCTATGTGGCAATCAGAGTAGAAGCCAGATTGGAGTAGTTTGAGCATTGAGTGGAAGAAGAGAAAATAGGGACAGCAAATACTAACAATTATTTTGACAGTCTGACTTTCCAACTCTCCAAGGAGAGTAGGAGGATAAGAGCTGGGGTGGGGGAAGGATAGTGAAAGTGAGTCTTCTTTAATGGGAGCTCTGTCTCAAAAAAAAAGTAGGAAAAAAATCCAGCGGGGAAGGCAGAAGTTGACTATATAAAAGACAAAACAGGTTATTGTATTCTGTAGTATTCCTGAGAAAGAGGGAGGAGATGGCATCCAGAGGTGGGAGTGTAATCTTTAACTGGAGCATGATGCTGGAGGTGAGAATGATAAAATGAGGGCAGGTGTGGCCAATTTGCATATTTGCTTTGAAGAGGATGAGTGAGTCCTTGACTGATGGCTTCTCGTTTATCTGTAAAGTAGGAGGTGTGTCACACACTGAAAGCAAGGAGGGAGCTTGAGTTGAGTGCATTCAGTGATTTGAGGTGAGCAAAAAAAATTCCTAAATAGGTATATAAATGCAGCATTGTAAGACTGATGAGCAGAGCTGAGACTGCTTTTGAGTTTGTGATCTTGAATTTGTAGAGGAATCGATTCACCTTGTTGTGAATTTTACTCACTGGTGTTTAGGTGGGTAAAACGGACACTTGTAAATTAGTATAGCCACAATGAAGAGCAGTTGGGAGGTTCCCCAAAAAACTGAAAAATAGAGCTACCATATAATCTGGCAACCCCACTGATGCATACATATCCAAAAGAAATAAAAATCAGTGTATCAAAGGGATATCTGCACTTCTGTGTTTGTTGCAGCACTGTTCACAATAGCCAAGATTTGGAAGCAGACTAAGTGTTCATCAACAGATGAATGGCTACAGAAAATGTGGCACCTATACACAATGGAGTACTATTTAGCCATTAAAAAAATGAGATCCTGTCATCTGCAACAACATGGATGGAACTGGAAATCATTAAGTTAATAAGCCAGGCACAGAAAGACAAATTGAATGTTCTTACTTATTTGTGGGATCTAAAAATCAAAGCAATTGAACTCATGGAGAAAGAGAGTGGAATGATAGTTACCAGAGGCTGGGAAGAGTAGTGGGGTGGGAAGGAGGTGGAGATGTTTAATGACACAAAATAATGGTTAAAATAATGAATAAGGCCTACTCTTTGATACAACAACAGGGAGACACAGTCAATAATAATTTAATTGTACATTTACAAATAACTAAAAGAGTATAATTGAATTGTTTGTAACACAAAGGATAAACTCTTGATGGGATGGATACCCCATTCTCCATGATGTGATTATTATGTACTGTATGCCTGTATCAAAACATCTTATGTACCCCATGAATATATATACCTACTACGTAACCACAGAAATTAAAAATTAAAAAAAACAGATGTGTTTATCCAAGGTTGGACTTTTGCCAGATGAGTGTAATAAAAAGACATCTCAAGATATTATCAAAGTGATGTACAATGTAATCTTAGCTAGGTAAGAAAGTTATGAAAATAGAGGGCTTATGGATTGAGGAAAAGCAGAGAAATCAATCCTCTGGAGGTTGAAGTAGTATCAGTTTCATGGAGAAGAGGTGAGGTCAGAGAGTAGTATATCTGAGTTAGTGCTTTTGGTGGAACTGTTGTGGATATAATCATGGCAAAGGATGGCTGAAGACCAACAGTGGAGGAGGTCACTGGGAACCAAGAGACTGAGTTAACAAATAGGCCATGAGGCCTTCCAGATAGACAGACCATATACCTATCCCTGAGGCTAGTCATATGGTTGATGCCTTGGCTGAGATAAGTGCTTTAACAGGGCCCAATAAATGAGAAAGAATAGCCATACTTTATTGCACATTTGAATGTTGGTTAAGCATAGATGCAGCTTTTAGTTGTTGATGGGTCTATGTATTATGATAATTTTTCTTGACTTCCACTTCTTCTTCCTAAGCAATTAAATGATTCTCATAATTATTGACATCTCTAAATTGAAGAAATATAGTAGTTTTTTAAAAGCCAGAATTAAAAATTGGATAGCATAATTTGAAGTCAGATTTCAAACCTAATTATACCGCTTGCCAACTTTATGACTAACTAGGATTACTTAAACCATCAGAGGGTCAGTGTCCTCATCCACAGAAAGAAGTACTCACTTTTTCCAGCAACATGGTAAAGATTAAGTTAGTTAAATCAAATAAAGCTCTCATTATCGTATTTGGCATGTAGTAAGTGCCTGATAAATTGTAGCTGTTTTTATTTTTGGAAACTTCAGTGTTGCCCATAGCAAGTGAACTGCTAGTAGATATTACTGTTGTGGCTTGCTAACTAATGACAGGTCCTTCACATGCATGGAAAGTCTGTAGTGACACCTGTTTCACGGCACATTCATCTTCAGTAGAAAAAACACAAAAACTCGCTCCATTGACTGTTTGAAATTCTTATTGTCTCTCTGATATTTTATTCTTGGTTAAGTCATTTGCCAGACCAGAGAGTTAGAGTGTTATTGAAATAAACAATTAGTAAGGGCACTTGTAAAAAATCCCTTCCCTTGTAAAATTATCTATGAGACACAAGGGCTGAGAATTCAACCTTAGATGTCAGGAAGTTCAGATTTACAGTTCTTGCTTCCTACTAGTCTAAGCTTGTTCTGAATTTATGCTTTACTTTGGCAATCATTCACAATTACCTGCAGGGGATATATGGTATCTCTCCATGTGCAAAGCACAGATATTTCCAAAACTACCTATAGTAGGGACAAAATATTTGAATTCCAAGCGTCATTGGAGCTAATGTCTAATGCTGCTATTCATAACTGATTTGCACTTTGCTTTTCTCCAATAACTTTACATTAATATAAGGTTTGGTGCAGAATCTTTTCAGGTCATTTTTATTAGTTGCAGAACATGAGTAGTGCTATAAATATTGTCATGTTTGGAGGACAATAACTTAGGCAGATTCAGTTTTCTTCATAAATAAATCTTACTTGCAAACTGTCTTGGCCACAAATTTGGTCCCCATGTTCATCCATATTTTTCTTCATAAACAAGAAGCCTTCTTAGAATTCTAGGATGTATGGTATTCATATCTAATTTAAGGAGCCAAACTATTATAAATTCTGGGGTTTTATTTGCTGAGCTTTATATTTTGGTACTAGACCATTCGATACCTGAAATGTCACTGTTTTCAAATTTGAAAGGAAGGGTTGATGCAAGAGACAGGATCTGAGCATTAAGAGTCAGCCACTTGGAAAGAAAATCAGTCCATCAAAGAGATGCTTGCACCCCCATTTATTGTAGATTTATTCACATTAGCAAAGATATGAAATCAACCTAATTGTTCATCAAAAAATGAATCAATAAAGAAAATATGGTGTACATATATATTTATACACACACACATATTTCTATGGGAATACTATTAGGCTGTAAAAATAATGAAATAATGTCATTTGTCGAATGTGAATGGAACTGGAGCTAATTATATTAAGTGAAACAAGTTAAGTACAGAAAGACAAATATCACATGTTCTTACTCATATTTGGGAGCTAAAAATAGTGGCTCTCCTGGAGGTAAGAGTAGAATGATGGGTACCAGAAGCTGAGAAGGGTGTGTGGGTAGGTGAGGGGAAGGATAAGGAGAAGTTGTTTAATGGGTACAAATATGCAGTTAGATAGAAGGAATAAGTTCTAATGTTTGATAGAAGAGTAGGGTGACTATAGTTAACAGCAAAGTATTATATCTTTCAAAATAGCTAGAAGAGCCAACTTGAAATGTTCCCATTATTGGTTGATAGGTGCACCAAATCACCATGGTACATGTTTACCTATGTAACAAACCTGCACATCCATCTTGTACAACTACTCCAGAACTTAAATATATATATACAGTATAGGTATAAAGAAATGTTCCCATCATTAACATAGAAATGATAAATACTCAAGGTGATACTTACTCTAAATACCCTGACTTAATTCTCATTAATTCTCTGCATCTAACAACTATCACATATACTCCATAAATTTGTCCAAATATTATATATCGATTAACAAAATTAAAAAGAGTTAGCCACTGGAATTTTGACATCGTTTCCATTTTTAGGTGTAGCAAGCACTAGATAAGTTTATGAAACAAGTGAAATTTGTTTTATTTATTCCTCTATTCTCCTAATTCTGAATTGTTGTCTGTTCTTACTGACTCCATTATTCCCTTCCCTATAGGAACCCAGAGGATCTATGTTCACTCTAATTTTTTTCCCATCCAAACTATTAATAATGGACCCATTTTTAAATTATGCTATGGCTTGTTTTTCATAGTAAGTTTGGAGTTATTTCAGAGGCTTGCTAAAAACGTAGGTTCCCAGCTTTATTCTATTGGGATATAAGGAGGTAGAGCTTGAAAATCTGCATGTTATCAGGTTTTCCAGGTAAATATTAGGTATGGTAAATGTGAAACTACTAATTCAAAGAATTATCTCCCCAAAGACATTTGCTTTTAGTAGGATTTTTTTTAAACTAAAGAATAAAACGGTAGTTAAGCAATTTTAGTCATTTTTGTGTTGTTGATTTGTCTTAGTCCTTTTGCTATAACAAAATATCTGAGGTTAATTTATAAAGAATGGAAAATTATTTCCTCAGAGTTCTGGAGGCTGGGAATCCAAGCTCAAAGCACTGTCATCTTGTGAAGGCCTTCTTGCTATGTAATTATGTGGCAGAAGATAAGAAGGGCAAAATTAGCAAGAGAGCAAATCTGTTACAGGAAAGGGGTCCAGATGCAGACCCCAAGAGAGGGTTCTTGAATCTTGGACAAAAAATAATTCAAGGTGAGTCTATAGAGTAAGGTGAAAGCAAGTTTATTAAGAAAGTAAAGGAACAAAAGAACAGCTTCTTCATAGACTCCAAGGCCCTCAGGGCTACTGGTTACCCATTTTAATGGTTATTTTTTGATGATATGCTAAACAAGGGGTGGATTATTCATGTCTCCTCCTTTTAGACCATATAAAAAGTAACTTACTGATGTCACCATGGCATTTGTAAGCTGTCATGGCGCTGGTGGGAGTGTAGCAGTGAGGGTGACTAGAGATCACTCTCATCATCGTCATCTTGGTTTTGGCCAGCTTTTTTTTTTACTACAGCTGGTTTTGCCAGCAAGGTCTTTATGACCTGTCCTGTGCTGACCTTCTGTCTTATCCTGTGGCTTACAATGCCTTAACCATCTGGAATGCAGCCCAGCAGATCTCAACCTCATTTTACCCAGCTCCTATTTAAGATGAAGTTGCTCTGTTTCAAATGCCTCTGACTAACCCACACCTGCCAGCCCTTTTAATAATGACATTAATCAATTCATAAGGGTGGAATCCTCATGACTGTGGACAAAAAAGAGTCAAACTATGTAAAATACTTGAAGATGTTGATTCTAAGCCAAATGTAAGCACCATTACCCATGACACGGCCCCAAGATGTCCTGAAACTTATGCCCAAAGTGGTCTGGTTACAGCTTGATTTTATATATTTTAGGGGGAAAAGAAGTTACAGGCAGAGACATAAATCAATACATGTTAAGTGTGCATGGGTTCAGCCTGGAAAATGATTCATCTTGAAGCCATTTCTTGAGGCAGGGGGTGGGTTAGGTTGTGAGGGGTGGAGGTGGGTTGGGGGTGGGGATAGCATTCAGGTCAAAGGTGGATTTAAAGATTTTCTGATTGAAAATTTGTGGAAAGGGCTAAGCTCTGCCTGTAGAGTTGAAGTCAGCCAAAAAAAAATCTAGTTACCATAAGGGTGGTTGTGGAAGCCTAGGTTTTTGTTATGTAGATGAAACCTCCAAGCAGCAGGCTTCAGAGAAAATAGATGGTAAATATCTCTTATCAGACCTGAAAAGGTACCAGACTCTTAGTTAAATCTCTCCCGAATCAGGAAAGGACCCAAAAAGAGAAGGTGATTTTTCTTTCCTTTGAAAACCTATTAAAACTTTGGAGGGAACAAAAATATTGAAACCACAGCATGTTTTCTTTTCTTTTCTTTTTAAATACTATAGAAATCAGACCATGGCAAGTAGCATGGACATATGGACATTCCTGGTTAAATAATTCTAGGAAAAAAATCATTGATTTTAGGATCTGAAGAATTCTGCTTAAATAAATACGTGTTACAAGTAACATGAAATTTAATTGATTGACTCGTTTCTTGGGAATCTGAGATCATATACAAAGTCATATCTCCAGCTAAATATGTTGGAAAATAGCATTTCTTTAGTTTTCTAAAGAGAAGAAAAAACAAATGACAGTAGGTTGAATTTAAGCTACATTTTAGGATGAACTTCTGTGTTTTTTTGAAAACCAAAAGATGTCTTATAAGGTAATTATAAGGATAATTTAAGGTTAAAAATCATTCACTTGAAATATTCAGAGTCATGGAAATGATAATTTTTAGGAAACTCGTAATAATCTGATAGTTTCTTGAGTACATTCTATCACTCAATGGAGGATTAATGTAGACTAGAGACGCAAGAACTTGGCCTATGTTTTCCAAGGAACTTATGGATTTTCTATATCCTTCCCTGAAGTTCCCAGGTAAGTTTACCAAGAATGATTCTAAATGCAAAATTCGCGCATCCAATTAATTCATTAAAAGCTGGTTGAATTCAGTTAAGTGATTATTTTGGATGTTGGAGGGTAGGTGGAGTATGTCTTTAATTACATCAAATAACCACTTTGGTCCATTTCTTCATTTTTAGTGAGTTGTCTTGCATGGTGGGGTAAAGGCTGGGTTTATGTGACCTATCATTTGAAAAGTATAATTTTTCTGAACACCAGTCAGAGACTTCATAATGCTGCTAAATGGCTAACTGGAGGTTCAATATGCTGATGCATCTTCTTCCTAATAAGACTACCTGACAAAGTGAGAAATGTCACCTTGGGTCAGTCCCAATTTTATTGGACTCAGGACTCTGCCTCAGGAAATGGAAATAAGAAATTGATTTAGGGAGAGCATAGGGAATTTTTTCCCTGGTGTTTACCCAAGATTGTTCTGTTTGAACCAAAAAATTAGTTATATTTTATATAAGTAAATAAAATATCAGGCCATGATGAAGATGTTAAATGTCTGTATCAATAAAAATAAAAAGCGAAGAAACTGCATTCTTCAGTTCCATTAAAAAAATTAGAACCAAAAATAAATCTTCTGGACTTTCCCCCTTCTTTTTGCCCAGCTTTTGTCTTCAGGTCTTCATATTCTAATGACCATTACCTTAAAGGAAATTAATTTTCTAGATCAATGTCTTTGTTGCCTCTCCTTTTCTATTTATTTCTCCCCTGGAATTTATTTCATGCTAATTGTGGTCTTGGCAATTTTACAGATTCTAAGGGAGTATTTAAAGAAGGCTAAGACTGAGATATTTAAAGGTGACTAAGAAGACCATATATAATTCTTGTTTTTAACCTACACTATAGTTGGTGATGCTGCATAACCGAAAATAGTATTAGAAGTAATTATTTTTTAGGAACTTACTATAAACTAGACCGTTAGACACTTCATACGTATAACTTTATGTCATCCTTGGAACGACTTTGGAAGTTTGGGATTATTACTCTTGTTTTATAATATGAGAATGTGGGTTGGTCAGAATGGGGCTTCAAACCCAGGTCTGGCTGACTCTGCAGTTTATACTCCTTCCATAACATCAAAGCCGAACAGAGAGAAGGCACAGAACATTATCTTAATGGTTACTTGAGTGGTGTAAATCTGAATTATATTACTATGACCTTAAACTTTTCATGTAATAGAATTTTATAATAATTTCCTTTGCTATGTAATACAATTTTTACATTTTATGATCTTTTTCTCTTGATTAAGCAGTTAACTCATGTTAGCTTCAATCAAGCATTGATGAATTAGATCAGATATTACCATTTTACAAATGATGAGCTAAAGAACCTGTCATAGTCAAATAGCTGACACATAGTTGAGGAACTGGACTTTACTTCTCTGTGCATGTGTTGGAATGGGCTATGCACAAAATCTTTATAAAGGGAAAATTTTGATCAGGAAGTGCAGCTATTTTCTAGATCCTCTACCTGGAATGGAAAACTGATGCTCCTTCTGTAACACCAGGACTCAGTGTACAAAGTATTGCTTTCCCCTTCTCTGGCTGAAATGTAGCTCGTTAAACAAAAATGACTGTGAACGAACTTGAGATTTTGATGGGAAGGACGTGGATAGCAGGATTGTCAAAAATGGGAAAAAGAAGTCAGAAAGATGAGTCTGAAGACAGTTTTGCCTTGGGATGTCCTGGTTGCTATCTATCAGAACTTTGTCTGCATAATGGTCCTTTCAGTTTTGGAGAGACTCAGAAATATTTAATGATACTGAAAAGTAGAACACATGAATCAATTTCATAACTTTATTCTTTACTTATTGTTAATCATCTCCATTCATACATCTAAAAGTAATTACACATGAAGGAAAAGAATTGGTGACTTTAAATAATAACTAACTTGGGGGGGCTTAGGAACATTAATTTTATGTTAAGCCATTTGCCTCTGGGAATTAGTTTGATGATACTGATGTTCTTAACAAATTAGATAAAATAAATGGAGTTGAAAGATAAGTTATTCTAAATTAAAAATAAGATAGGCTATTATAAAACAGTGATAATTGTGTGGTAGATTCTGGAAAGGAGGAAAAAAAGGCTGTTGAAAAGATATTTTATGTAGACTCGGGTTCAAATAGTTATGATGGTTGTATATTTAGAAATTGCTCAAAAATGGCATCAGTTTATCCTAAAAATAAAAAACAAAAACTGGAGGTAAACCTGATTTTTAAAATGTTTAAGCTCTCAGAGGATGTAGCTGTATGAGATAGAGATGTCTTACAGAGAAAGGTACCACCTCTGCCCAAACAATGAGTAGAATATATACTTTAGTTCTATTTTCCTATTCTCTGTCTACTTTAAATGCTGTAGTATTTTACTTTCACAGTAAGGAGCTATGGGAACTTTGGCATCAGAACCTCATAGAAGGTGGCAGACCTTTTCAGTAAGTGTATATATAGTTAAGTTTTTAGTAGGCTAATTAAGTAATCATCTATGTAAGTGGATTCATGTATTTCTCATTTAGTTTTGTTAAATTTTGCTTAATGTCATTTGAAACTCTGTAGTGTGATACATATACATTTTGGAATGATGTCTTCCTCTTTTAAATCTCTGTTAATACTCCTTACCTTGAAGTTTACTTTGTTTACTTAATGGAGTAAACAAAGTACTTTGTTTACTTTACTTAATGGAGTAAACTTTACTCCATTATGTAAAGTAAACTTTACATAAACTTTACTTAATGGAGTCACAACGGATTTCTTACGCTTAGTGTTTACATGGTGTGTTTTTTCATTATTTTACTTTAAACCTGTCCATGTCTTTACATTTAAAGTACATCTTTGGTAAACAGCATATAGTTGAGTGTTACTTTAATAAAAATCCAATATGATATCTCTTTTTAGTTGGAGTGTCTAGAGGAGAGTTCAGTGCATTTATATTTAATAGACTTGTTGATATATTTGTTGTCTTATATTCTGTTTGGTCTATGTGTTCTTTGTTCCTTGTTTTGTGTTATTTGAGTAATTTTTAGTATTTCATTTTAATCCCTCTCTTATCTTTTTGGCTATATCTATTTGTATTATGCTTTAGTGATTACTCTAGGAATTACAATAGATGTCTTTAACTTATAGTTTCCTTTGAATATATATTGTGCCAATTAAGAAATTTATGAAAAAATTATAAAAATAAAAACATAATTTTATTATATATATTTATTATATATGTTAATGCTCGTTATAATATTTATATAAATATACATACCTATTTTAGTTTTAGGATTTAATTTCATGCACATTTAGTGTTTCTGTGTCTATCCTAAAATTTCCCATTTTAAAACTTATATCTATTTTTTCTATACACTTTAAAACATATTTTAAATAATAATGTTAAAGCTTTTGTCTACTAATTCAAACTTCTGAGACATCTGTGAGCCTGCTTCTACTGACTTTTTATCTTTTGATTATGGGTCCCATTTTCCTGCTTCTTTGCATGTCTCATAATTTTTTATTGTATACTATACACTGTAAATAGTATTATATAGAAATTCTGGGTTCTATTACTTTTCTTTGAAAAGTGTTGACTTGTTTTAATATACAGTTAAGTTATAGGGTGAATCATGTTGATTCTGTCTAGTCTTTCTTTTAGGATTCATTAGTGCAAGTTCCTTAGTCTTAGGACATAGCCATTAACCTGGCATGTGGTTATTAATACATGGCCTTTCTAGGGTTTCATTGGAAATCCTGAATGAAAGCTGATGAAACAAAATAAGATTAAGTCCTCAACAAGGGCAGTGGCAGTAGGAAGGAAGGTAGTAGGCAAATGTTTGATAGGTCTTGGGGGATACTTTGTGTGAGGGGTAAAAACAGGGAAGAATATGGGATAGAAAATTAAAAAGTGGAAGCAGGTTTTTTAGGGAAAAGAGGAGGAAGAGGAGGAGGCCAGTTTTGGACAGATTTATTCTGAGGGATCAATGGGAAGCTAGGTGGCAATGTCTAGAAGGAAATATATATGAATGTGCATATCTAAAGAGTAGTTTGAATTAAAATATAGATTTGGAAGTTATTAGTAAATTGAAGATCATTAAAGGCACAGAAATGCATAAAGTCATCCATTAAGGAGATGGCTTCTTAAAATGTGACCTAGGGACTACTTGCAGCACAATTACCTCCTTGTTAAGAATAGATATCTTGGATCCAGCACAATACAAGGAAATTACAATTTTGGGGTATGAGGCCAGGGAACTGCGTTTTAAAAACTCAAGTGATTCTTTTGTACAGTAAAATTTGAGATCCCCTGGTAAAGAATGATAAGAGAAAAGAGTAATGTGCAGAGCCCTGAAGAAAACCAAATGCCTTAAACGTGTCAAACAGGCTGGTGGCTGAGAAGTGCTCTTCCAATTTAGTAAATTCCAGTGGCCACAGGGAGTTGAAAATGAAATTTTACAATGTATTTTAAGAGCGAGTTCATTAGAACTAGTAATTTATTTTTCTGGGCAAAATAACTTAGAAAAGGGAGGTTTAGAAACTATTAAACTTACCTAATTTTTTATACTTAACATATGAGTTAGATCAACTATAACTAGATTAGTAAGATCACAGTCAGCAGGTTATTTTTTACGAGATTGGTGAGCAAATGCATTGTCCATGACACATGTATACTTTTCCTGTGTAGGGGTGTTAACAGATGCTCTTTCCATAGTCTTAACGGTATAGGTTATATGGTCCTCTGCTGTTTCAAACAAAACCAATTAATATAAATACGGATTTAATTTAAACAATAATATCAGTCTCCATGGTAACTGAACTATAATTATTCTTCAACTTTTCCTCTTATTTAAAAAAATACTATGAAGTGGCGGGGACATAAAATAATGTATAAAGAATATTTCCTTATCACATTAAGCAAAGGGTAATTATCTGGAAGTTTGCATTTTCAAAGTGTTATGTCAACATTTTTCCTTCAAGGTGTATATACTCTTGTGTCTGGGTACTTGGGGTCTCCCTCTGTCTAATTTTGACTAAAGATGAGTTGATGTATTTGTGTACCTAAAATAATTTTATTTCCTAAAAAGAGTTTTAGTGGAGTATGAATTTCAGACTCCAAATAACAAAAGGTTTGGGAGCAAATAGTAACTAACGCTTACTGCACACTTACTGAGATTCAGGTACTGTTCTAAGAACTTGACATGAGTTAACTTTTTAAATCCCCACACTGTACGAAGAAATCACTGTTATTACCCCCATTCTACACATAAAGAAATTGAAACAGAGAGATTTAGAAATTTGCTTTCCTCCAGGCCTAGACTTTTATTTATTTTTTATTTCTTGTTTTAGAGACAGGGTCTTTATTGCCCAGGCAGGAGTGCAATGGCGCAATCTTGGCTCACTGCAACCTCGGCCTTCTGTGCTCAATCAAGTGATCCTTCCACCTCAGTCTCTTGAGTAGCTGGGACTACAGCCACACATTACCATAACTGCCTAAATTTTGTATTTTTTTTAGAGATTGGGTTTCACCATGTTGCGCAGATTGGTCTCAAACTCCTTGGTTCAAGAGATCCATCTGCCTTTGCCTCCCAAAGTGCTGGGATTACAGTTGTGAGCCACTGTGCCCAGCCAGGCCTAGACTTTAAAATCCAGGCATCTAGTTCCAGAGTCAACACTTTTAAGGTCAACTGTTGCCTCTCAAATAAGTGAGTGGGAGTGAGTGGAGTGACTCTAAAAAGGTATAGTTGTAGGTAGTTCTAGTGGTGGGTTTCATAGAGTTAAAAGAGGAATATTTTTCTTTTCATAATGAGAGATTCTTAATCATATTTACATGCTGACAAGGGTAAATTAATAGGGTCCAAATGGTTGAACGCACAATAGGGAGAGTAAAAAGTGAAAAAAATTGCCTGAGGATGTGTAAGATTGTGGCATTGACTTTGGGTAAAGTAACCTTGGATAGGGGAAGGGATATGTTTTATTATGGATAGAGGAAAGGATCCAGGGATGGAGTCAGAGGTAATAAAGTTGATGTGGGGAAGGTGAGAAGGGAAATTGGAGGAAGTTTTAGGTATCAGGGTGATCAATTGAGAGAGGGAGAAGAGGCACTTGTGGTTTTAGAAGTTAAGGTAGTGATGATTTGGAGTAGCTACTAGATGAGCGGCAGGAGTGTCGGTAGAAAGTTGTAATAGTGCTTCTGAGAAGTGCTGAGGATGCATCTGCGATTGAAACACACACAGAGGGTAGCATGGCCAATAGTTGTGTTACTTCTTAGGCTCACCTTATCATTGGGCAGTGTAATGGTTAAATTTTATGTGACAACCTTGTGAGGCAATGGGGTCCAGGAATTCAGTGAAATACTAGACTAGACGTTGCTGTGAGGGTATTGTATAAATGTGTTTAACATCTACAATCTGTTGATTTTTAAGTAAAGGAGATTACCTTCATCAATGTGGGTGGGCCTTACCCAATTGGTGGAAGACATTAAGAGCAAACACTGTTTCCCAGAGAAGGTATGTTGCCTCTAAACTGTAACATACAAATCTTACCTGAGTTTCCAACCTTCTGGCCTGAGCCACAAATTTTAGACTCAAGACTAGTATGACCTCATCTCTTGCTTGAGTTTCCAACTGCCTATCTGAACTATGGATTTTGGACTGAAGATTGCAACATCAATGCTTGTCTCAGGTTCCAGCCTGCGGGCTCCCTGTGAATCTCAGATTTGTCAGGCGCCACAATCTCAATTAAAAAAAAAAATCTATCTATGTATCTATCATCTATTTATCATCTTCCCTTATTTATGTTTCTCTGGACAACCCTGACTGATACAGGAAGCAGAGCATTTAATTTTTCTATTTAACTTTTTCTTTTCTATTCACTGCTTTGTAAGTACCCACCCCTCTCCAAGAGAGGAGGAACACCCTATGTGATTGGCCAGATTCCAGTGTGGCATTGTCAGGGGCCTATTCTTCAGCAGGTAGTGTTACTGTGCCTTAGAGGAAGTTTTCCTATGTACTCCTCTTCTTAATTTCTATAGCACTGAGAAGTCCATTAAGAAAGCACATGCAGTCAGGGGCAAGTATAAACAGTCTGTATCAAATCCACCTGATCAGGCTGGATATTACCTCTTCTACCTGATACCTTGGCTTGATCAGTCCCGGCCAAATCTCTAGGTCTTTTTATCTATTCATTTACGTTTCCCTTGACACTATGGATTTCGTCATCTTAGATTCAGGGAGGAGATGGAAGGAGGTCTCACTAAGACTTTTGCAATACTACAAAGGGGTGGATTATCAAAACAAACTCCTGTTAATTAAATGTCTTGCCAACAACAAGCTTTGCTAATTAAAATTTAAAGCTATTTTCTTTCGGAGCGACCCTGAAACCGATATATGCATCTTCCTAAAAGTACTTTCCCTGTACAGAGACGTTTCTAGTGTTGGAAGAAAAGGTGAGCACTATTTTAGCAGTACCTGTCAGCTCAGATGAAGCCACTTTTGTTTACGGCTCCTTAGATTTTATGTTTGATTTGTCACTCATGTAGAAAGATTCCTTAACTAACTTCTGTTCTATAGCCAGCAGCATCCTGTAAATCTATATATTCCAGTTGTATTTGCAACACACAATCCACATAGACAAGGTATATCCTACTAAAGCATCCTGCAAAAACGACTCTCTCTGTTATCTTCTAGTAAGTTAGTGTGTTGACCAACAAGCCTAGTGGAGGGCAGTTACCTGAGGGAGAGGGCAACCCCAACATTAACTTCCCTTCCTAGCTTTCATGTTCCAATCTTCTTCTGTAAGCTTTTAACAAGGAGCTCTTTAGTGGAAGTCACCAAGTATTTGCTTATTAACAAAAGATGCTTTTGACAACCATTTTGCTGTGGCTCTTTCTGTGCAGGGGTGAAGGAAGGGCTCAACAGTAAAGGAGGATTCAGACATACTAGAGTCCCAGCCTGATGTCAAACCAACTTTAGCCTCCAGCTCACCTGAGGGAGCCAAGGAGAATGACGACTGGATCAATCCATGTCCAGATTCTGTCAGAAGAGTACAGTGGAAAGACAATAAGACAAGGGAGCGAGTGAACATGTTGTTTGGAGAGTGGATATGTGAATTGCGCAAGGTTTTGCCTTGTAAAAGGGAAAATGATGCATAGAGGTTCCAAGTTACTTGAGAATGGGGAATAGTTAAGAGAATGGAGCTTATGATGACTTCAGGGTGTAAGTACAGTAGAAGAGGGCAAATGAGAGAATGGATTGGATAAGAGGTATGTGTCATAGTGAATAGCTAGAGTTTAAGATTAATGCAATAAAGCAATCCTGGTGCTGGCAAGTTTCAAGCTGTGGTCATAGGGGTGTGCACAGCTGAGGAAGAGAGGAGATAAACTCATTGGAATAGAGAAGTTCAAGAAAGTGTGAGGTCTCAGAAACTCGCCTATATACATATCTAATGTCTCCCACGTTAGTGGAGGGGTTAGGGTGGAAAAACGGATGATGAAAGCTCCAGGAACTAACCAATCAATTGGAGAGGGTGCTAGTGGTGACAAGATGTTAGAGATGAGACAAATCTGTAGTGACATGTACATCAGATGATGAGAGGGTTTTTCAGAAAGTGGATGGGTAATGGCTTTAAACTGGGGATAAGCAACTAGGAGAATGCTGACTTTGCCATGTGGTCACAGAAGAGAGAACCGACTTCACTTCAGAGGTCTTCAAAATGATGCATAGAGGCCCCAAGTTACTTGAAAATGGGGAAGAGGTGGAGATCCTGGAGAAAATGTCATAATTCAATGTGACAAAAAGTGGAGTAAATGACTTTCACAGAGATTGAGGGCATAAAAAATTATTGATAATGGAATAGAGCTTCTAAAGGACACAGTGAAAGTATAGGAAGGGAAGATGGCAGTGGGAGGCTTGAACCATAGGTTAGTATGAGGATGAGCCTATGGAGCATGAATCAAGAGTTGGAATTTTGCTAGGGCAATGGCCAGTATCAAGGAAGAAAGGATAAAATCAAAGGCCTATGATATCTAGATAGAGCTACAAGATAATAAATGTTGTTTGATTGACAAAATGATGTTAGTTTTCCAAAGCTGGGGAGGCTCTGAAAAGCACCTATAGTTGACACCAGGTGTTGCTGGGAGAAGAGAAGATGAAACAGAACCTCATGACTCATTCCCAGTGATAGTGGAAGAACTTAATGCAAGTAAGAGCTTGTAAATAGATAATATTTTTGTCTGACAGATATTGCTTGAGAATAGGATTTTTAAAAAGAAGAGAGGTGATATTAAGTTTATTGTTCTAAATATCAAAGGAAATCTAGGTGTCATGAAAGAGGGAACAAGGAATAGAAGGAGGAGCAGATGCATGGACTGAAATACTGAAATCAGAGCATTCCTTACATATCTTGCTTTTCCATTCTGAGCTCCCCAGCTACTAATAGCCGGGGCTGCCCGCAGTGTTGGAACACTCAGCCTCGCCCCTGCTACTGTTCCTTAAACATGGGCACTTTGTGTTGTAGCCGTGGCTATGATACTAATCACGGGTCCCAGAATCAGGACTTATGTATTTCAAGTCTTGTTGTCATTGACTGACATCAGTTAAACTCATCAATTAAGCTTCAATTTCTCCATTTGAAAATAGGGTTAGTTTTCTTTCATAAGCATTTTACTTTGCAAAATTAAAGTATTAGGAGACAGGATTACAGAATCATTACATCTGAGTCTCTTAGCATGACTTCAAAGTCACATACTCATGTTGACTTTGGGGAGTTGTTGCCAAGAACGTGGAAGTATCAGGAACCAGGAGACCTGGTAACTTTGAGCAAGGTATCTTAGGGCAAGTTAATTCACTTGTTTGGGCCTCAGTCTCTTTAGCATAAAATGAGAGGGTTGGAATAGGTCAAACCTCTCTAGCTCTAAAAGCCAACACTTCTATCTTATATTTTATAAATGTCATAGAAAGACAGAATGATGGTGACCTGAGACATCACTCATTTCCCTTGTGCTTCCAGGTCCAGCTCCACCTAAATCACTTTAGACAGATGCTTTACTGAACTTGTTCTCCAGGGACCATCCTCAATAATCCCTTCTGCCACCTAACTGTATCAGGAGTCTCACAGGGTCTATCACTACACCGTGTCTTGAACGCTATAAGTGCTCAGGAACTATTCGCTGATGATGGTGATAATACTTTACTTGTCGGCCCTTATGCTGCAGTTAAACCCTATGTTGTCAGGGTTAGTTCTCAGCAGATTGAGAAAGTAAAAGATGGTTACTTATGACAAGTGGGCCTAACTGTGTTCACACACAGGAAGAAAATGGTTTATTTCCCCCACCCCTTTCCATCGTTCTCTAAGAGGTTTTGATTGTATATGTGCCTCTCAGAAACATCGAGGTGAATAAGGTAATTAAATAATATGATGATGAATGTTCTGTGATGTACTATTAAGAAGAATATAGAAAATCCTGTTTTTCTCATTGAAAATTTTTTTCTTTTTTTTTTCAGCTCTGTCACCCAGACTGGAGTGCAGTGGTGCGATCTCTGCTCACTGCAACCTCCACCTCCTGGGTTCAAGCAATTTTCCTGCCTCACCCTCCTGAGTAGCTGAGATTACAGGCGCCTGCCACCATGCCCAGCTAATTTTTGTATTTTTTCTAGAGAGGTGGTTTTGCCATATTGGCCAAGCTGGTCTTGAGCTCTTACCTCAAGTGGTCTGCTCACCTCAGCCTCCCAAAGTGATAGGCGTGAGCCACCATGCCCGACCAAAAATTTGTTCTTAATATCTTGGTTACGTAATGAATGCATACATGTAGAAGCTTATTGTAATCTCTTAAGTGCTGTCAGATATAAATTATTATTCTATTTCTATGAGTGTTGATAAGTTTGGGCTGATTACTTCTGTTATCCATGTACCCACCTTTTTTTTTTTTTTTTTTTTTGAAATGGAGTCTTGCTCTGTCACCCGGGCTGGAGAGCAGTGGCACAATATTGGCTCACTGCAACCTCCTCCTTCCAGGTTCAGGTGATCCTTCTACCTCAGCCTCCCAGGTAGCTGGGACTACAGGCATGTGCCACTATGCCCAGCTAATTTTTGTATTTTTAGTAGAGATGGGTTTTCACCATATTGGCCAGGCTGGTCTTGAACTCCTGACCTTGTGATCTGCCTGCCTTAGCCTCCCAAAGTGCTGGGATTACAGGAATGAGCCACTGCGCCCAGCCTACTCGCCCTTTTAGCCAACAATTTGGTTGTGGTTAGAGGGACCATTTTTCATCCTAGGTGTAAAAAGATGTAATCAATTACTTCCATCAATTCAAGTATTAACTGAGCATTTAGTATAGGACAACAAAAAGAATGTACATATTGTCTTGTCTTCAGGGAGTTTGCAGTCTTTTGAGGTCAGCAGAACTATGGCCCACTCATGAAAACAATAATACACAAGGTAGTTTCCAGAAAGATTGGTTTATGTCTGTTTTCTTGACTTCCCCAGGTCTAGTTAGCAATACTTTTTATGCAAGTTGTAATTATTTACTGTTCTTTTCTTCCACTGGGTTGTAAATTCCTGAAGAGTGAAGTTCATGTTTATTCATTTGTTGAGCAGTGTGTAATATGTGTTTTGCATGTAAAGTGCTCTCTTTATATATTTGCTGAATTAATGAATAGAGATGCAGGAAGGTAGAGCAGTAGACTCCATAGTGGAAGTGTGTTCACCTTAGGAGATGTACAGAAAGATTCAAATGCCATGGGAAGAACATGTTAACATATTTATTTATGTGTTTGTTTCTTCCCTAACCATTTTCTACTTTGTGTGTGTTTTGCAATAGTTCATGCAATGTTCAGTGGTACAAGTATATATTTATAATATGGTATGGCAGATTAAAGTTGGTTTCAAAGTTTTTGAAACTCCTCTCACTGAGTGGTGGGGATTTGTATTGCCTCCCTTTGAATCTGTGTCAGCTCTGTGACTACTTTGGCCAATAGAATATAGTGAAAGTGATGGTATGTCAGTGTCTATGACAAGTCCTTACTTTTGGCTGGGCATGGAGGCTCACGCCTATCACTTTGGGAAGCTGAGGTGAGCAGATCGCTTGAAACCAAGAGCTCAAGACCAGCTTGGCCAACATGGCGAAACCACCTCTCTATAAAAAATACAAAAATTAGCTTGGCATGGTGGCGGGCGCCTGTAATCTCAACTACTCAGGAGGGTGAGGCAGAAAACTTGCTTGAACCCAGGAGGCGGAGGTTGCAGTGATTCACCTTCCACTTCAGCTTTTAGACAACCCTCACTCATGAAGTCTTGAGTCACATGGTGGAAGTGTGATGGGGAGACCATGTGGAAAGGCCCTCAGATCTCATGGACAGACAGAAGGGCCCAGATGAACCCCATGTTCCAGCTGTCCCCTACAAGGAGCCAGGAAGGTGACTGAAGTGTTATTGAATCCCCTCTGACCAGTCTGGCTGAGTTGTTAAGTGAATACCACTGAAAGACCTTATCTAAGGAGTAGAAAAGTCACCTAGCTGAGCAGGGCTAACAAAATTGTGAGCTCTAATAATATGATGATTTTTTGAAAGCACTAAATTTTGCAGTAGTTTGCTATGTAACAATAGATAACTAGCAAATAGAGGGTTTTTTTTTTTTTTTTAAACCAAAAGTCATGTATGAGCAAAAGCGTTTGGTGAGCACTGTTTAATGAGAAGATTAATGGGGTCAACATGTTTGAGAATGACTTAGTGGTTCTCAATTTTCTATTTACTATTAAGTTTAGTAAGCATAGACCTAGATGGATAGTAAACTAATCAATTGTAGAACTGTTCTGGGTACAATTTCTGGCACAGTTAATTGTTTAAAACTTTTCCATTTTCAACAGCTAAGTGCCTAGATGTTTTATAGATGTAACCAAAGAATGTTAGAAATTTTTTCAAGTTTACTGATTCCAATCCATTATGCATGATTCCAAGGGTTTTGACTTCTTTATAAGCAGGACTGAGAAATGAAAAGAGGACAGCCTTTGAAGTTGGGCAGATCTAGCTTTCAAGTTAGGATCTATGGCCTTCAGGCTGTGTGACTTGATTAAGTTACTTAATCCTTCTGAGCCTCAGTTGCCTCCTGTGAAACAGGATAAATCTTAACTTGGAGGATTGTTATGAGGCTTAATAAGTAGCCAGTAAGTTATAACTTCTAATATTATTTTATTTAAAAAATATTTCATTGACATGTTAAGGTTTTTAAAGCAAAAGGTTTAAATTTAGCAAACAGTATATTATGAATACCATAGAAGCATGGGTTATTACTATATTTTTATCTCAAATATTAATATTTTTGGTGCATTTTTGAAACACAGCCATGAATATTTTTCAACTCAGACACCTGTTTCAAGTGGGAATGAGGTGGTTGAGAGAGTTTATTAGAGGCCAACTTAAAACCACTTGCTCAGGATGAGTTATAATTTTAGCCAGACAAATGGTAAAAAATGATTTTTAAAATTATGATCTTTTAAGTGTTTTCCAGGAAGGACTATTATCTATCAAACACTACATACCTGACAGCACTAAATGTGTGGTCACATCTCTGTGGAAGCTCAATATAATTGGGGATGATAAAAATAAACGTATTTTTCTGAGTGTTTACCTTTGTCAGGTAACAGTGATGTAAATTATCTATTAGTTCAAGCTTTAATATGAAGAAAGATCAATCTGTTGAATATGAGTATGAAGAAGAGCTGTAAGATGTTGTCCACCATAGGCCACTGTCCCTAAGTCAATCTATACAAGCCCATTATTTTTATTGTCGTTATTGTTATTATGGTAAAAACACAAAATTGACCATGATCATGGTCACCGTTTTTCTTTTTTTGAGACAGTATTTCGCTCTTGTTGCCCAGGCTGGAGTGCAATGGCGTGATCTCAGCTCACCACAACCTCCACCTTTCGGATTCAAGCAATTCTCTTGTCTCAGACTCCTGAGTAGCTGGGATTAAAGGCATACACCACCACACTCAGCTATTTTTTTTTTTTTTTTTCTTTTTAGTAGAGATGGAGTTTCTCTGTTGGTCAAGCTGGTCTTGAACCCCTGACCTCAGGTGATCCACCCACCTCGGCCTCCCAAAGTGCTGGCATGACAGGCATAAGCCACTGTGCCCAGCCAATGGTAACCATTTTTAAGTATACGATATAGCAATGTTAATGATAGTTACATTGCTGTGCAAAAGATCTCTAGAACTTTTTCATCTTGCACAACTGAAACTCTACACTTATTGAATAAAAACTTTCCTTTTCCTCCCAGCTTCCTCCCCTCAGCCTCTGTCAAACACCATTGTATTTTCTGTTTCTAAACAAGCTTATTCCTTTTGCAACCCAAGTCTTCATCCTCTTACTTCCTTGTGTTTATAGATGATACCTCTGTTCACTCAGTTCTTCAATTCACATCTCTGTGATTTAGCTTTGGCTCCTACGTTGACTTTGCCATGCATGTCAAGTAACTGTGTCCAGTTACATGGTTTGAATAGCCTCATCATTTTGCTTTCCAGAGCAATCTTTTCCACTCTTGCCTACAGCTTTGCCTTCAGTGACACACTGCCTCAGAGTTTCCAAAGATTTTCCCAGATTACCTTCAAAAACTTTCTATTTGGAGCCCTGGGCTACCAGCCACCCTCAGATGTAGGCTGAGACTATTTCTTGCAGCCACACATCTACAGATAAATAGATCTCCCCAGCAGTTAGAGGTAGTTAAGTCTAGTGGGAAGTTAAACATATGAAATCCTGCCTGACTATATGCTTGATGGAGAATAAGATGGTCTCAGCACCATTTCAGGGTTTTCAATCATTTAAAATAGATGCTTGGGTTTTATATAGTAGTCAATCTCCAGCAACATATTCAGAAAACCTTGAATCATTAAATTCAGCAAACCTGCTTATGATCATTCAATTCAACAAACCGCTGCTCATGTGGCACTCATGATAGCAGTTTGAGTGATGAGAGAGCTTTAGAATGTCTTTGTTCCTACCAAGAACATTTCCCTTGAATGTTTGAAGGTTGATGAACTTGGTCAAAATCATGCAGGGGCATATTGGGTGTCTATGGTCACGTTGCTGATAATTTATGTTGCACTTTATAGGCTTTTTATATTTTTCATGATTCCTTATACACTCTTCATGAAGTAGAGACTATGTATAGGAAGCTCTTTTCATAAAAGGCTTTTAAAATGGGAGCTTGTAGAGAATTAATATTTCTAGACAGTAAAGACTTTTGAAGGGGGGCTTTACTTAGCTTCCTGAGCCTTGCGTATAATCAAAATGTAGATGAAAGTTCTCAGTAATTAATCACACAAGGCCAGGAATGGCGGCTCACGCTTGTAATCCTAGTACTGTGGAGGGCCAAAGCAGGAGGATCGCTTGAGACCAGGAGTTAGAGACAAGCCTGGGCAACATAGAGAGACCTTGTATATACAAAAACAAAACAAAACAAAAACAAAAACAAAACACTAGCCTGGCATGATAGTGCACACCTGTAGTCCAAGATACTCAGGTGGCTGAGGTAGAAGAATTGCTTGAACCTGGGAAGTTGAGGCTGAAATGAGTCATAATTGCATCGCTGCTGTCCAGCCTGGGTGCCAGAGAGATACCCTGTCTCCAATCAGTCAATCAATCAATCAATCAATCAACCAAGCAAACCACAGATATTTACTGGCTATCTAATGTGATGGTTTTTCAGACCAGGTTGCATGAGAAAAACTTGGAGAACTGTGGAAATGTAGTTTCCCAGGCACTGTTCCTGCAGGTCCTTATTCATCAATTCATTGGGTTTAATAATGTGCTTTAAGAACAGATGCCAGGAAAAGGAAGTGGCTGAGAAATTGAAACTAGTGGAGAAAGGGAGGACCCACTGAGAACCATCCCAGCAACCCCACCACAGCTGGTCTTCCCTGGACACCATGAACCACGCTATCCAAACCTTCTTCACTCCTGCCAACACCGACCGTCCCCCCAACTATGAGATGCTGAAGGAGGAGCGTGATGTGGCTGTGCTGGGGTTGCCCCATCACCCGGCTCCCCCAGCATCCACCGTGATCCACATCCGCAGTGAGACCTCTGTGCCCGACCATGTCGTTTGGTCCCTGTTCAACACGCTCTTCATGAACTGCTGCCTGGGCTTCATAGCTTTTGCCTACTCCGTGAAGTCTAGGGACAGGAAGATGGTTGGCGACCTGTCCGGGGCCCAGGCCTATGCCTCCACCACCAAGTGCCTGAACACCTGGGCCCTGATTTTGGCTATCATCATGACCATTCTGCTGATCATCTCAATATTGATCTTGCAAGTCTAGCGATAGATCAAGAGGAATCATCCAGGCCAGGGGCTCTGCCTGTGACCTGTTTCCCAAGTGCTCCGTTTCCATTCCTCACCTGGCCCCTGAGGTGAGTCCTGTATCAGCCCTTTATCCTCACACACTTTTCTACAATGGCATTCAGTAAAGTGCATGTTTTCCTGGTAAAAAAGAAAAAAATAAAATAATAATGTGCTTTGAAATTTTTTATTGTGGTAGAATATGATTAACCTGAAGGTTACCATTTTAACCTTTTTAACCAGTTGAATGAAGTACATTCCCATTGTTACACAATCATCAGCACTATCTGTCACCAGAACTTAATAATGTGCTCTTTAGAAACCCTTGGTAAATATGAGGCAGGGAATTTTAACCATATTTTGTAAAACATTGATATATTGTGAGCTTAGAGTTTTGCTAAGCATAATATGAAAAGCAAGATATGTGAAACATGATTCCTGGGTTCATGCAGTTTACTCTTCGGCAGAGGAATGAAGAATAGTACATGTGGGATAATTAGGAAGTAAACCTAGAAAGAAGTTTAAGAGATACATGTATATATACACAATGTACAGATGGGTGGGTGTTAGAAGTCAGACAATGACATAAATATGTTTGAAAAATAATGCCATGAAGGGGTGGGTCTTGAGGGTGACTGCAGAGGAGTATAGAATATTGCTAGGCGTCAACACAATGGTGGACTGATCCCAGGAGAAGGAAATAATATGACCAGTAAGAACCCTAAATCTGTTTGTTCAAAGATTGAAAATTAACTGATACAAGTCAAAGTTTACACTTACATTAAAGATATTTCTCATTTGAAAGTAAGGAAAAAAATCACATTTCATAAATTTTTTAGCAAGGAGCCAAATAGATAATCACAATAGTATCATTTGTGGTTTGAGTCACACTGTCACAACAGAAATTCATAGATTGTTTCAAGTGAAGATTAACCAGATGAGAGTTATTAAGTTGCTAAGGGCTCTTCCTTGCAGCCAAAACATTAGCCAGAATTTCCTCTTTAATGGTTCAGAGTGCCTGCACCTGACATTCTCAAGACTGCAGACCACAATTTAGAATTTAAACCTCTAGACCTCATCTAGGATGGGTGAGGGCCAGTTTCCTAGCACTGTGAAGCAGAGAAGGGTCGAGGGTTCTCAATAATTTCTCAAAAAATCTTTTTCCCAATAGTTCTTCTTCCCACTCTCTTCCCCTTATCACTTTGAGGAGCAGAGCTGTTTGAGAAATCTGTAGCATACGTCAGTTTGTTTATCTTTCCCTTTACTGATTTATGATTCAGATTTCACATTTTTGTTACTCCTCCTCCTCCCTCTTTGCTGTGTTCTTCTGTGTTTCTCTCTTTTAAAAATCCTTTTGCTATTGAGAGAGCATCTCAGAGTTGAGGACACTACCATGGTTTGAATTCGTTCCCTCCAAAATTCAGGTGTTGCCAATGTGATAGGATTAAGAGGTGGGGCCCCTTAAGAGGTGGCTGGGCCACCGGGGCTCCTCCCTGGTGAAGGGTGTTAAGGCCCTTATAAAAGAGCCTTCCCACAGCTTTCAGCTTGTTTGTCTCGCCACACGAGGACGTGATGTTTCTACGCTTTGGTGCGTGCAGTGATAAGGTGCCATCTTGAAAGCAGACCAAGCAGCTCTCTCCGGACAACTGAACCTGCTGGCAGCTTGATCTCGGACTTCCCAGCCTCCACAATGGTAAGAAAGAAATCTCAGTTTTTAAAATGAATTACTCAGTCTCAGGTATTTTGTTAGAGCAGAACAAACTAAGATACTAATAGGACATGACAACTAAATGTAATGTGGTGTCCAGGCTTGAATCCCAGGACAGAAAAAGTACACTAGTAGAATAATTGGTAAAATCCAAACAACAGTTACAGGTTATTTTTTGCCATACTGTACCAATATTAATTTCTTAGTTTTGATAAATCTGTGATGTTATGTAAGATATTAATAGTAGAGGAAGCTAAGAAAAGGGTATACAGGAACTCTGTACCATCTTTGCAAATTTTCTGTATATCTAAAATTATTCCAAAAAAAGTTTACTTAAAAAATCCCGGCCAGGCGTATTGGCTCACACCTGTAATGCCAGCACTTTGGGAGGCTGAGGAGGGTGAATCACCTGAGGTTAGGAGTTCTAGACCAGCCTGGCCAATATGGTGAAACCTCGTCTCTACTAAAAATACAAAAAAAAAAAAAAATAGCACGGCATGATGGTGGCACCTGCAATCCCAGCAACTCGGGAGGCTGAGGCAGGAGAATCGCTTGAACCAGGAAGGGCAGGTTGCACCACTGCACTCCAGCCTGGATAACAAAAGCAAAATTCTGTCTCAAAAAAAAAAAAAAATTTTGCTGTAGTTATGGCTGGGTTCCAGGAAGGTAATAAAGATGTATGTGTTTAATCCTCACTTTAGCCCAGAATGTAAAGTTCGGATATTAACCCCCTTGTAAGGTGAAAGTATAAATCTGTTCAAAGTTGCATTCTTTTGCTCTTGTGAGTTAAATATCAAAGGTTTTGGAGTTCCCCCTTGTTTCTCACTGGTTCAGTCTCATTAAGCTGGTTGGAGACACCTGGGTGGAATTGGCATTCTTCTCACAGCTGCAGCCTAGAACGGGTGAAATTTCTCCAGGACTTCAGCATATGTATTAGTTCAGTGTTAAGTTTTTAAAACCAGGCTCTTTTAAAGCACACAAAGTAATAATGGGGCACATAAGCTTTTTTTTATCAGAAGGCTCGTAATTTAGAAAATAAGTCAATTTTAAGCCTCTAGGCCAGTTTTCTCTGGTGAAATTATTCTTAGAATCCAGGTTGCATTGCTGCCAAAAATTATGCCAATGGAATGGGCAGATTTTACTTTGAGCTTCATTGTGATGCTGACCAATGGATGCCCATTTAATTTAAATTCTATTGGGAATATTCGCCCAGTAATTTTGGCCCTACCATGTTATGGGAAAAGCCCACTTAGGCATATGGCCTTGTGTCACAGACCTGGTGTTTGAGTAAAGCAAATTTTCAGTGGTGATTGTCACAGTCCCCTGATAGTATCTGAGAGACTTTTCCTTCACGCTCAGCAAATTCAGAATAAAAAAAACTTTATTTTCCCCTTCCTGTTTGTTTTGTTCGCTACAGTACTAAATTGTGTGTGCATTCTGATTAGTGATAAAGCTTCCATCTTCTCTGTTGGACAGGCATCTTTAGTTTTGTATTATTGAATTTCTTAGGCCTAAATAACGTGTCTCCTAAGGAAGGGTTTTTCTCATATGTGATTAAGCCAGTCAGACCAAACTAGACTACGTGATGGGGAGATGACTTGACCTTCTAGATTCACTTTGTGAATTATGAGTTACCCTTGTAATTTTGGACTGGATGGTTCTTTTGTTGGAAGCTGTCCTGTGCACATGGGATATTTAGTTGCATTGCTGACCTCTATCCTCTAGATGTCTACAGTATCCACCCACCCCAGGTGTGACAACTGAAATGTCTAAAGACAGCCCCAAATATCCCTAGAGAGGCAAAATCATCTTGGCTGAGAATTACTGTTGCAGGACATGAAGAACCGATATCTTTCAGTTTGTTTATTTGTGAGATGGAGTTTTGCTCTTGTTGCCCAGGTGGAGTGCAGTGGCACGATCCACAATCGTGGCTAACTGTAACCTCCACCTCTTAGGTTCAAGCAATTCTCCTGCCTCAGCCTCCTGAGTAGCTGGGATTACAGGCATGGGCTACCAATCCCGGCTAATTTTGTATTTTTAGTAGAGATGGGGTTTCTACATGTTGGTCGGAGTGGTCTCAAACTGTCAGCCTCAGGTGATCCGCCTGCCTCAGCTTCCCAAAGTGCTGGGATTGCAGGTGTGAGCCATTGCATTCGTTCCTCTTTCTGTTTTAAAAGCACAAATGTTCTGCCCAGCTAGGCCAGAAAATGTCGAATCCCATTTCAGCTAATTTGGAGTGCCAGGCCAGCCTGTGGTCCCATAATTCCACATTAAGCCACAGTGACCTCCACCTCTCCTTGATGCCATGCCTTTCAAGCAGCAGCCATTCTTTGAATGGTCAACCGAAAGAATAAAAATATCTTGAGGCTTAAAGCTTGGAACTTCTTTCCCAGGCCACAGCAGTTAAAGGTTGTTTATGATTGAGTTATTTTACAGCTGGGTTTGTACAGCTCTATTTATTTCTGGGGCTATGTAGAAGTCGGGAACTGACTCTTGGCCAAAGGACTAGTGGCCAAGTTAGTCATTTAAAATACACCAGTGCTAGCTTGTTTGCATTGTTTAGAGAGGTTGATGGCTTAACACCTGGTTAACCAGCTTGGGCTATCTGACTAGTGGGACATAAAACAACCACAGGAAACTTCCGCCCGAGCTCTTAAAAAACCAAGGCTCCTCACTGATATCCTGGTGATTCATAATATGGAGATAAAGTAGATTCTGTGACTAAGAAAGGACCCTCGGGAGTTGTACCTGGAGATCTCTCAGACCCTGAGGCTTGCTGGTGCTTATTTTCTCCAGGTGCTTTGTGTCCATCAAGCCTTGTGAGCGTAAGCTCTGCATAGTCTTAGTCCCTTAATTCTCCAAGTTGTATAACCTTTGCAAAGATTATCTGTACAGCTGTTCATACCCATGAGTCCTAGTGTAGGCGTGCTAAAACCATCAGGGTAAAATCTCCTGCCTCTCACAGATGTCTACAGGCCACGAGAAGCCACTTTAAGTTTCATTTTGTTCACTTCAATTCTTCAAACATAGCTTCTTTTTTAAAAACAGTTTATTGGGATATAATTTGCATGCCATCAATTCACTCTCTGAATGTATACAATCCAGTGGTTTTTACTATATTCATAAGGTTGTATGACAATTGCCTTGATCTAATTTCACAATGTTTTCATCACCCCCTAAAAATCCCTGTACCCATTAGCAATTATGTCCCGTTCCCTTTTCCCCATCTCTGGCAACAACTTTGCCTCTATGGCTATGTCTATTCTAAACTGTCTTAGTCTGCTTAGACTACTATAACAAAAATATCGTAGACCGGGTGACTAACAGAAATTTCTCAGTATTGAAGGCTGGAAAATCCAAGATCAAGGTGCTGACAGATGTAGTATCTGAGGGCTTTCTCCCTTGTTTGCAGATAGCGCTCTTTTCCTTGTATACTCACGTATAGAGAGCCGGGAGTGAGGAAGCAAGCTCTGCATGTCTTTTTTTTTCCCCCCAGTGTATCCTGCTCAGTCGCATGTCTTCATAAGGGCCCCAATACTACTCATGAGGGTGGTACTTCATGACCTAAGAACCTGCCAAAGGCCCCATCTCTTAGTATCATCACATTAGGGGTTAGCATGACAACATATATTTTGGGGTGGGATACAACCATTCTGTTCATAGCATGGACATTAAAAGTAGAATCATACATTATGGGCAATCTTGTTATTGGCTCCTTTTATTTAGCATAATGTTTTCAAGTCTTGTCTATAGTATATGAATGTAGCACTTCATTTTTATGGTTGACTACCATTCAGGTGTATGGATATACTACGTTTTAGTTATCTGTTGATAAACCTTTGGCTATTATGGATAATGCTGCTGTGAACAACTGAAAACATGTTTTCATATGGGCATGTCTTATTCTCTTGCTCCCAACTGTTCACAGCGGCATAATGAGTGGATATGTATGTCCACGTTCCGATTTTTAAACTCCTCCTCTGGGGATAGGGGAGTGAACACGGGATAGAGAGAAGCCAGGGCTGGCTTCAGTTTGCAGAACTTCCTTCACTTCGAGAGAAATAGTGGGAGTAGGACAAAATTTTCCCTCTTAAAATATTGTAATACCTTTCTGAAATTTGCCTCTCTGCTTCCATTCTCAGATTCCCTGTTCGTCCTAGTTAATCTTTTGGTGAAAGAAAGTGGAAAAATAAACTGTTAACACTGCCTGGGCCAAAATCATTCAGTGGCACCCTATTGCCTACAGGGATAATGTGGGGCATAGTTTTCTCTTTCTACAGTTCTCTGTTTTATCTGTTCCTTTTTTTTGGGCATTTGGTTGGTCTTTTTTTTTTTTCTGTTATTCATTTTAATAATTTCTGAAACAGTGAAACTTCCACATTTTTTACCAATAAAGACTTTTTACATCTTTTAGCTATGTCTGTCTGTCTCAGTCATGTCACCAATCAGATTGGGATAATTGTGCACTGAAATGAGTATGAAAGCTTTAGCTTTTGTAAAACCAAATTTAATCCTTCTTAAAGTGATTTGCTAGAAAACGGAGCTTTCTAATTGAGTAAATTTAAATATAGAGCAAGAATTAGATGATACTGTGGCATTAGAGGTAATCTTCTTGGTTGTGATAAAGGCGTGGTGGTTATGTAAAGGGAAGGTCTTAGAATTTTTGGGATGTTTCACAAGCATGGGTGGTAAAACATGATGGATTTGCTTTAAAACGTTTCAGAAAGTGTATATATAAATCGGAAAGATACTGATTAAAAGTGGAAGCCAAGTAATGTGTATGTGAATATTCATTTTGCTATTCTCTCGATTTTTATGTATTCATTACATACAATTTATTACAAATTTTAATGATTGTTAAAATAAACTCATTTAATATAACACGTTAGTTGTAAGGGATTGAAAAAATAGTACCACTAAAATGACAGTGGCATCAGAAGGTTTTTCTATTCCTTCAAAAAATCACTTATTAAATAAATGAAAAAGGAAAATTACAGATGCCTAATTTTGTGGGTATAACTTTTTAGAAAAACATGAAGTTCAGTCAGTGGATCCATATTTGAAGAAATCACTTTAGCACCATTTCTAACATAGATAATGAATGTCCATTTACATACTCAAGAGGAAATATATTTAAGAATGTATGTATTTTTGAAGATTTTTCACCTCAACTTAAATATTTTAGAACAATTTTAGCTATACAGGAAAGTTGCCAAGATAAAACACTCTTGTATACTTCTCAGTTTCCCCTACAGTTACCAACTTAAGTTATTTGGTATATTTACCAAATAAAAGAAACCAACATTGGTATATTACTATTAACTACATTCTAGACTTTTTTTATATTTTAGTTTTTCCATTAATGCTCCTTTTCTGTTCCAGTATCCAATCCAGGATATCATGTTATATTTAGTCTATGGCAGTTTCTCAGTCTTAGTTTTCATAACTTTAATAGGTTAGAGTACCGGTCATGTGCTTTGTAGAATGTTCCCCAATTTGTGTTTATCTGATTACCTGCCCCCCACCCCCACCATGATTAGACTGACATGGGGTATTTTTGGAAAAATACCACGGATATAAAGTCCTTTCTCATAATATCAGGTGCTTGCTATCCACATGACCTCACTGGGAATGGTGGCCTTCACTAATTGCTTAAGGTGGTGTTTGTCAAGTTTCTCCACTGTTTCATATTCTATTCTCCGAAAGTGAATCACTAAGTCCAGCCAGTGCTTAGCCCTGGGAGAGGAAGAGGGAGTATTTACTCATGTTATCTTTCTTTTTTCTATATCTAAAAGGAAGGCTTGTTCCTCCCCCATTTGCCCCATTTATTCAATCATTTATGTCAATATGGACTCATATTTATCCCAAACTTTGTGTTGTGATCCAGTACTATGTTTTGTTAATTTTTTGTTGTGGTTGCTCAGATTATTCTAGTTGGAGCGTTGAGAGGTCTTTCAGATTAGCTGTGTCCCTTTAACATGACATGATCTTTTTGGGCTTTTTTGACTACTACTGTGCTTTCTCTTATAGATCCTCTGGACTCATCTTGTATTTCCCTGCCTTAGCCCTAGAAGTAGCCATTTCTCTAAGAAGCTGTTTCCTTTCACTGGAGAATGGAAATTCCCCATTTCATATTTAGAAATTCAGATCTGGGTATAGTTGCTGCTACTGGGTGTTACTGCTTTGAGGCCCTTTCATCGTATAACCAGACGTATTGATTATTGCCTAACTACTGATTGTAACCATGTCAGTCAAGAGGGCTTCTACTTTATTTAAAAACATCAGTGTCCTCATCTGTAAAATGAGGCTAATACTTTCTTCATAGAAATGATTTGGGTATTAAATGGAAGAATGTTTGTGTAATAGGAAGTCTAGTGGCGTTTTTTCATGTTTTCCTAGAAGTGTGGCAAAGGCCTGAACTGAGTACAGATGCTTTTAATTAGTTATATTCTAAATTCAGGGAGGTGTTAGTACCAGGACCAGCTGCTGGTTTACAGAGTTTACCCTTATGCCCCACCTCTGCTACTGCTGGACTTTGGATATGGGAGAAGGCCTACCCTTTGGGAAAGTGAGGCCTTTCCTCTCCTTTACCACATTCCTTGTGGGACCCTAAGAGACCCCAGTATTGCTGTTAATTTTGAAGTTGCCTGAAGTGTCAACTATACTGAGTTGGGGACTGGAGGCTGATGGTTCCCAGTGCTGTGGGGTGGGATGAAAAGGCAGGAAGGAATGAGGGAGCTCAGTTCTCCCAAGACACTTAAGCCTTCCTGCCAGAGTGCACCAGGGGCTGCCTCTCGCAGGGAGGTGGCTGAAGGAGAGCAAAAGTGGTGTCCACAGCAGATCTTCCAGGATAGGAACTATGTAGTGGGAGGCCCCAGTACCTCCCTGAACAAGTACAGATGCCCCTTGAGAGAGATGATATGGGATGTCTATCACACAGAGGCAATTCCCAGATTAAGCAGGGGGACCTCACCATAGTGTGGGGACATTATAGAGGAGACCTGTCCATTCTTTCTCCTTTCACCCTAGCTTGTAGGGCAAAACATAGAAGAGCAAGTGGGTGAGGATGGGCTAGGGACCCCATGCTCAGCTTCTTGGTCCTTAAAGTCCAATCCATAGAAAAGGGGACTTTGGTTTTAAAGTGAGTTTGCAAGTGTGAAATGAAAAGGCCTGGGACTCTGAGAGTCAGTATGAGGCTGATCACTGCTAAGGAAGTTACGGAGTCAGAGATCTTGGTAAGATTCTTTACCCCATCCTTTAAGTATGACAGAAAACCACAGAGCATAATGCGGACAGTTATTAACAGAAAAATAGCCTCCCTGTCCTCCAAAAGCCCCAATAAACAGAGAATCCTCCAAATCTTAGAGATCTAGCATGGAACTTGGCTCATGTTGAGTATACGAGAGATGTTGGCCTTTATTGTGAGTAATGTTATTAGTTTGGGTCCATTATTCTATACATGATGAGCTAATCAAGAATTCATCCTTTTAGCTTGCCTTTTGGTTATATATTATGTGCTAAGGAAAATAATATTAAGAGGCTCCCTCTGTGCTCCCCCAACACCTACTGCACTCTCCAATTCAAGAACTTGCCTAGGACAGTGTCTGAGGGGAGGGGGCCAAAGGCAGCTTGCGATACTGTGTACTTTAGGAAGTCTCATAGTAGGACCACTTCCTATAGTATAGGGTTTTGGGCAATTTCCCTGGGGAGAGATGAGATTCTAACTTCAGTGGCAAACTTGCAGCCTCATATTACATCAAGCTTGGAAGATGGTGAAGCTTGAAGCTGCCTTTCCATTTAAAGTAGAAGGCTCTAATGCAAGCCCATAGAAAATATACTGTGGAGAGAAACCACAAAAGGTCAAGACATGCATTTGGTCAATACGTTGTAAAAAGTTGGTGTTCAGCTGAATAGGTCGTTAGTCCTCTGATACAAGGGATGGATATTATCACCTGACAGTGAAGCAGAATGGAAACAAAATGTTAGAATCTGTCCTTGTTTGAAAGGAGACCACAAGAGGGCTCTGTCCTCCCAGGATGGTTTTTGTTTAATTGCATTTTCCAAGTGTCTTAAAATGTTAATAGTTTCTGGGAATACTGACAAGAAACGAGGCAAAACAAAAAAATTGAGACAAAATGATTCTCAGAGTAAGCTAGGATGTAAAACTAAGTTGCCTAAAATGCTGAACTTAATTCCAGGGATTAAGAAAATGAAAATTTTGGTTACATTACATCCAGTGTTGTAAGTCCAAATTCTGGGTCCCCTAGAGAAACATCATAGAGAACCCCTTTCCTCCCTTATTATCAATCTCCATCAGCATATAACTGAGTGTCTATGTTACCACAAGTAACTACACTCTGCTGGATGTTGTGGGAAATAACTAGAAAAGTTTGACATACTGTCCTTAGCCCCAAGGGGCTCCTAAGAACCTGCTTGAGAAGGGAAAATGTCTTAAAAGGGAAATTTTAAGTGTGGAACTTTTAGATGTTAGCTGAAAGGACTTAGAGATTTAGAAATGAAAAATATCAGTATGATAAGTCAAAGCAAATGGGCAGATGACAGGCAGATTTGTCTGAATGCCAGGTAAGAAGATTGGAGTTAATTGGATATGTTCATATAAGGGAGGTCTCAAAGTTTGGGCTTGGAATAAGCAAGTTCTATAATGGATTCTGAGCAACTGGTATAGCTGCTGGGAATGGGAAGAACTTACTCATCACCACCTGAATAAGTCTGCCTCCTGGGGCTTTTCCTCTAGGTGGATTCTGCTATGCCGTTTTTAGTCATTAACATTTTAGCTGAAATTACTCCCTCAATCCAACTAATGGGCTCCTTAGGGCTCACTTACAGATTTCTGCTCTCCTTTAACCCTGAATCAGGGGGACCTGCACTCTCATATCTAAGGCTAAAGTTTCCAGGCTGCGATTTTACATTATTAGTTTTTAACACTGTTCTTACCTGAACTGGAGCTGGCACTTCTCATGGCTCCTCAACCCCCTTGATCCCTGTTATTTCCAATAAAGCTTTAAGAAGATCACTATAAACCAACTAAACAAGACAGCATAGATACAGGCCTTGTGCAGAGTAGTTCCTTAACAAATCTTAATTTTTTGACTCCTTCCCCCTGCCCCATGCTAGAATTTGATCTTTCTCCTTTCTTAGCTTGCTATTAACAGGTTTGTTATGAGTTACAGGCTTTCTTCGTGGCCATTGGTGACATGGCATGAAGAGGCTGCGTTCACTCCAGGGACACCAGCCCCCTTTTTGACAAAAGAGAAAGTCCAGTGGCTATGGAGTACATAAAAATGCAAAAAATGATGTGGCCTAATGATCAGACGTAGGGGATGTAGTGATACATCTGGATCAAGAAAGTTACTTATTCTCTATTTAGTTTAATTTTCTCCACGGGAGCAGCGTTTTATTTTGGAAGCAAGCAAAATGCTCATATTTGCAAGGGTTTTTGAAAGATCATTCACGTTCTAGACACAAAAGTATGGTAAATGGAAGTCACAGGAATATCAGGGTCACAGATGACATTGAGTCCATTTCCATCATTTGTTAGGTGTTAGGACTCGGTTAAGTTACTAAGTTTCCTGAGGCCTTTCTCCATCCATAAGATGAGGAATACTAATCCTTGCTTCAGAGTTATTAGAGCTAACTACATAATGCTTGTAGAGTGCCTGATGTTTAGTACTAAGAATTGTATGGTGGAGGTTTCATGGTATTATGATGGAATTGTGGCTAAAAATTTAGGAATCTCATTGCACTGTCCCAGCTATAACTCTCTCAATGAATTGCTAATAGAGTGAACGTACAAAGAACAGTAAATTCCATGGGGGCAGGGAATATCTTTATCATACTTTTATAGATACTAGGTAAATATGAGTGAATGGATGGGTCATTTAATCACAAATGGATTCCTAAACCTAACACAAAGCACTTACTTTTAGAGTTGTGTTACTTCTTTTCATTTGGATTCAAGGATCATATTGGCATCTCTTTATACTGTCATACCTTCTCCAGTTATTGTCAATCTCATCACCACATGCCATCAATCTAAAGCGAGAGGAAGAAATAAGGGCACACAGGAGGGGCGACCTGCAAGGAGGTCCTTGTTCAGCCTAACAGTCCCCTAGTTTGGAGGGAGCATGAAGCAGTTGGGAGCCTGCAGCCTGGGACCTTTCCTGCTCAGTAAGTGTCCCACTTGAAATCCAGACACATCAGCTTGTGTCATTTACTCTTGTGAGGAGCAGTGTCATAAGGAGAAGGGAACAATGAGCTTCAACCACACTGCCTGTCCACCAAATACAGTTGGTGCTTAATAAGTGATACTCTTTGACTTCTTTTATACTGTTACAAAGTTAAGCATTTTAATGAATGGACTCCAATATGTTCTTTTCATGCTATTCTATCCCCTCTGTTCTTTTCCTCCAAAAACTGAGAACATACCTCACTGTTAATGCTCTTGTCCCTGAAACTGGCAGTGGAGCTGGTTCCAGCTAGGGTTTGATGAGAACAGTGTCCTTTTGTAACCTGCCTGTTGTTGACATGCTTGCTCCCTTCTCGAACTAGAAATACATGAGCTGAGAGCCAGGAGGTCTGCAGTTTCAGTTTTTTCCCAGCGAGGAAAACTGCTTCCCCTCTGTAGTTTTTTTGATCCCTTCTGTTTAATGTATGGGGTTGAATGAGAGTAGGGAGAATGTCAAACTTTGTTCCTTGGAGTCAAGCGGCTTCACAGAGAGGCTTTTGTGGCAGTTGTGGGGGCTATTGGGGAGGGGTCCCGGCCTTCCACTCCAACAAAAGCCATCCTTCGTTTATACGTTGGCATCCTGCATAGACTTCGTAGGTGTCTGTTGGTTAAAAATGTAGAATCTTCTGATGTGGATGAGTTCTGAAGCTGTGCTGTCCAAAACTTTGGCCACTAGCCACATGGGGCTATTGAGCACTTGAGAAGTGGCTAGTCTGACTTGAGATGTGCTGTCAATCTAAACTGTGCAGAGTTTCAAAGACTTAGTTCGACAAATGTATAAAGTGTTCATTAATAACTTAAATATATGTACAATGTTGAAATAGCATTTTGGGTGTACTGAGCTAAAATACTGTTTAAAAATTTTACATACTTTTAAAAAAATTCAGCCTCTAGAAAATTGAAAGCTTATGTGTGGCTTGCATTATATTTCTATTGAACTCACTGGCCTTCAGTTTCAGCTCTGAAGTTCTGTGACTCTGAGCGTGAACAAATGGGCCCTGTATATATAAAGAGTGTGTTTGTGCGTGTAGGGGTGTATGTGTTGGGGGGGTGGGGGTGGTGTCCCAGGTCTGCTGGAGACCTGTACAGGTGGCAGGTGGAGGTGAAACCTTCTTTGAGAAGCTCAAAGCAAGATGAGTCCTGAACTTCCCCATGGCTATGAGTTCAAGGGGGAAAGCGACTCCACACATGTGATGGTGAGGAAGGGCACCCTTGCTGTTCCCAGCCCTGCCTTTGCCTTGCTTTCTGGTGTCCCTCCTTACCTGCTCGTGTTGCCAGCAGTATGATGGCCACATGTCCTAGAGTTTCTGGAACAGCCTGAATTTTTGTCTACTGGTTTCCATAAATACTGTTTGGCAACCTGGCTTCTGATTCAGAAATTATGATCGTGCTGAGTATTAGCGGGTATAAGAAGTTCTCCCATTAGTATTTACAGTATAAAAACATAATCTTCTATGGTTTCCAGAGATTGGCTGGGTGAAAGGGAAAAATAAGCAGAGTACAGAAGGTCTTTAGGGCAGTGAAACTATTCTGTATGATACTATAATTGTAAATACATGTCATTATACATTTACCAAAACTCATAGAACATACAGCACAAAGACTGAACCTTAAAGTAAACTATAGGCTTTGCTGAGTATGTGTAATGTTGGTTCCCCTCTCGTACCAAATATACCACTGTGGGTGGGGGATGTTGGTGGAGGAGGCTGTGTGTATTGGGGGGTAGGGAAAGGGGTATGTTGGAGCTCTGTACCTTCTGCTCAATCTTGCTGTGACCCTAAAACTGCTGTAAAAAAGTCTATTAAAAATAACACAACTAAACTTATGTCCATATATACATTATATGTATGTTTTGAAATGGTGGTGTAGTTCAGGCTGGAGTGCAATGGTACGATCTCGGCTCACAGCAACCCCTGCCTCCCGGGTTCAAGTGATTCTCCTGCCTCAACCTCCCAAGTAGCTGGGATTACAGATGCCTGCCATGACGCTTGGCTAATTGTGGTGTTAGTTTTTTTTTTTAGTAGAGATGAGGGTTTCACCATGTTGGCCAGGCTGGTCTAGAACTCCTGACCTCAGGTGATCCACTTGCCTTAGCCTCTTTAAGTGCTGGGATTACAGGCATGAGCCACTGCACCTGGCCATTTATGTCCATATTGAAAGTGGAAAAAAATAAGTAGAAAACTTCTCTGTTCACTTCTCAAAAGAAGATTTATGCAGCCAACAAACATATAAAAAACAAAGCTCATCACCAGTCATTAGAGAAATGCCAATCAAAACCACAATGAGGTACTATGTCAAACCAGTCAGAATAACAATTATTAAAGAGTCAGGAAACAACTGATGTTGGCGAGGCTGTGGAGAAATAGGAATGATTTTACACTTTTTGGTGGGAGTGTAAATTAGTTTAACCATTGTGGAAGACAGTGTGGTGATTCCTCAAGGATCTAGAACCAGAAATACCATTTGACTTAGCAATCCCATTACTGAGTATATACCCAAAGAAGTACAAATCATTCTACTATAAAGACACATGCACATGTATGTTTATTGCCACACTATTACAATAGCAAAGACTTGGAACCAATCCAAATGCCCATCAGTGATAGACTGGATAAAGAAAATGTGGCACAAATACACCATGGAATACTATGCAGCCATAAAAAAGACTTCATGTTCTTTGCAGGGACATGGATGAAGCTGTAAGCCATCATTCTCAGCAAAGTAACACAGGAACAGAAATCCAGATACTGCATGTTCTCACTCATAAGCAGGGGTTGAACAATGTGAACTCATGGATAAGGGGGAACATCACACACGGGGCCCTGGGGGGGGGGGGGGGCAAGGGGAGGGAGATCATTAGGACAAATGCCTAATGCATGCGGGTCTTAACACCTAGATGATGAGCTTATTGGTGCAGCAAACCACTGTGGCACATGTAGACCCATGTAACAAACCTGGACATTCTGCACATGTATCCCAGAACTTAAAAGAATTTGGGGGGTAGGGGGAGCATCTCTGTGATGAAAATTCTCTCCCCGCGTTAGGGTAACAGCTCTGAGAGTTTCCTGGTTTCCCAGCTGTTCTCTGTGCTACTTCATACAAGAAAACGGCACCTTGCCCAAGGTGTCATATCCTTCTACTTTAACATGAGAGGCTGGAAAAGGATAAATTTACTTGTCCTCTTGCCTTCAGAGGAAGGCCCGATTGATAGAAATAGCCACTAAATGACTTTGCTAAGCTGTAGGAAGCGCTTCTGTTGTCCTTGAGACCTTGTGAGGTCAAACTGTCTTTGAAGGCTGCTTGTAAAGTAACCTGGTGGCCTCTGTGTGTGATAGGGCCTTAGTCTTATTTATTACTTAATCAGACTTCTTTGGCTGACAAATAGCTGCCTTTGACATGGTTAGTGACACAGAGTTGTTACAATGAGGCAGTGTGTGAGCAAATGAAGGCTTATTAAGCATTTTTTCCCCTCTTCTTGCATTATAACCTATAAAGAACTCTTCTTTTTCTAATGCCCAATGCCTTGTGTAGAACCTCTCCTTCAAGGTTCATCAATTTTTTTGAGGAAAACGTAAAGGTAGAGTAGGATAATATCCTGTTTTTGAAGTGCTTTAATTTTGTACTATAGTTGAATAATCTTCAATCAAGAGTGTGCTGGCCTTAGTTAAAGTTGGTTCTGCTGCTGGATGGCTACATGGCTTCAGGGAAATCTGTCTTTTTGGACATTGGTTGACTCATTTATAAAATGGACAGAATATTTACCTTGCTCCTACCTATTAAAGTATTACGTAGGGAGAAGGTACAATGACTTACCTGTTAGAACTTGAAGTTCTGAAGGCATTGTCTTCCTCCTCTGCCGTACGCCTGTCATCTAAACCTGGCTCTGACACTTTCCAGCAGTGTGATTCTGAGAAAGGCATCATTTCTCTCTGGGCCTCTTAAAATTCTTTCTCTTAAGGTTTTGTGAATTTACAAATGTGACTTAAACCCTTTGCTTCATATTTTCTGGATCTTAAAAGGCACACCTCTGTGCGTGTGTGTGTGCGCATTTTAAAGAATCTTTTAAACTGCAAAGACACTGTATACTCTCTGTATAAAGCTCATAAATTACAAAAGCATAGAAAATAAAGTGAAAGACCTTCTCTCCCTGTTTCTCCAAATCCCAACTGTTTGGTGTATTTCCACGGCATCTGTTATACAGGTCTGTAGTATGTGTGCATATGTGTAATTTCTCTTATGCAGTTGGACTGCTTGTTTGCAACTTAAACTGGCATCCTAAGGCTCTCGTATCACTAAACATTGTGGTTTTTTTTCTTTTTGTATCTCCATAATGTTTCACTGCATACATTTGCCTAATTTATGTAGCCAATCTCTTACTGATAAGGATGTTATTAACTAATTTTATGCTTGTTTCTTACAGTTACAGGAATCAAATAGGCATAGATTAAGAAAGGTGGCATAGTACAGACAGGTATAAAATATAAAGCAAAGCCTTTCTTAGCCATTCACACTTTTCATTATCAAATCAAATTTCCTAGAAGTGACCACTGTGAATCGGTTTTTGTTTTGTTCTTTACTGGTTTTTATTGTGACTTTAAATAGTCCACTTTTACCTCTATTGATTTTAAAAACTTTAGACATGATCTACTGACTGGCTGCTATGAAAATAAACTGGAGGTCTGAAATTCTATGGCATGGATGGAAGGACAATCAGAGAGGGAAAGAGTGTGTATGATTTAACTATTGATGTAATCCTTTGGTAACGGTAATGTAAATACATTTTGAAAATGTTCAATGCTGGTAGAATCAGGGTAGGGATAAGTTCAGGATGCTGTTTTATGAAACTGATTACTGGCAGGGATTTGAGTAGCATCAGTTTTACATGCATGTTTACAGCAACCCAGCATTGCCTTTAGAGTTACTGAGGCACTTACTAAAGAGGGGGGTCCAAGTTTCTATCAGTGTGGACGTGCGAGGACACTTGACAAGAGCGCTGGAAACCTACTGACTTGATGTGGAATCCCGCAGAGGGTGGCAAACTCAAGACAGATTGAGACAAATTTCAATGTCAAAAGGCTCAATCTGAGCAAAAAGTGGGTTATAGGCCAAATGTATTGAGCTAAGAGGCTCTCGGTGTGAGACGGTTAATCAGATAATTCTCTGTCAGACACCATAGAGACACCTGAATCTAAATTCTAGTCTTGGGGATGTCAAATCAGGTTCCTCAGTACATCTAATGTCGGTGGTGGGAAGGTTTTGTAAAGCAGGCAAAGGTAGAAATTGGGAATTTCCATTAAGAAGATTTTCTACAGAAAATCTGCTTGTGCTAGGCAACTAAAATGCTTCCTGTACCTAAATTTTATTGTAGTCATGCGGAAGTTGGAATTGACAAAATGTTACAGTAAGCTGCTACTCTGATTTCTCATAAGTTAGGAAATTTAAGGACAAGTCAATGTTTTTTATAAAAGCCATGGTAGATGGAAAAGCAATTTAATATCTATTTTGGAGTCAGGGATATTTTGTAAGGAATGTCTGTACCCAGATCATGAGGAGGTATGTCTATCCTAAGTTGTATATGTCGGGAGAAGTTCATTTTTGAGATTATCTTGTGATTATCTCTCTAACCACATATTACAAAGTTTTATTCATTAATCTGGATGTAAAATATGCTATTGTGATCTCCTTGTAAATAACACCCAGAGCAACTTGGATAGGAGTGCTAGAAAAACAGATTCTGTTATCCTACTGGATGACTTCACGGCAGGTCCCCAGACAGTGTAGACCCTGTAAGTTGGAATAAGGTACCAGAGACCTAGGCAGAATGAAGGTAGAAAGGGCTTGCTCCCTTAGTCAGTTCCCAGGCATGTGAAGGCTGTTTACATGGGAAGGCACCTGCACAACAGGCATAGGACTTAGTGTGACCACTTTCTAATGGGCCCATGGGGTCTGGCTTCCCTGGGATCAGAGCCCAGATAAGGAAGACTCTAAGGCTGTTGGCCCTTCATTAGGTAGTTCCATTGGGGAGACAACATGTTGTCAGCCAGCCACCAGAACAGACAGATGCTAAGCTTTGGGATGAGGCATGTATGGCTAGTTCTGGGATTAGGAAGAATATTGGGAGTAAAGCTCTGAAAAGGAAGATGGTGGTCACCAGGGGGCGGCAGGTCAAGAATTGTAAATCAGTGGTTCGCCAAATGTGGCTACCAGACCAGCAGCATCAGGATTGCCTGGGAGCTTGTTTGAGGTACAAATCTTCAGGCACACTATAGACCTACTAAATCAGAAACTCTGGGAGTGAGGCCCAGCAATCTGTGTTTTAACAGTCTCTCCTATTGATTCTGATGCAACCCAAGTTTAAGAACCACTGCTGTAGATTCACTAGCAACCCGTTTAATTAACTGGAGATTGCTCTGGCATTTATATAGGTGAGAACAATGAAAACTGAGTCAAAAAACCAATACAAGTTACTTTTAAATTTCTCCCAAAATTTCTGTTATTGAAGAAAAGCTTATTTTTCTGTCAAATTAAAAAATAACATTAATTGGAAAGTGCCTATGTACTTAGTATTTTTGCTACCTTATTTCCTTGAAATTTTTCATCTTCTATATTAATTGCTATTTTAATTTTCATTTTACAGATAAAGAGAGATGGATTAAGAATTTCATCAAAGGTTTTAGAATTAATAAGGGGCAGAGCTGAAATTTGAACTGAGGGAGTTTCATAAAATGAACTTGGCTTCCATAACCGCTAAGCTGCAATACAGGGATTCTCCATTTCTCATTACAGCCTCCTTGCGCAGAGGACTACAGACCATGTACAACTTAGTAATGTATACTGATTAGCGTTTGCCTGCTTTGGGTATGATGCGAAACTAGTATTGTGCCTGTTGTGGCTAACCCATTTTTGGATCTCTATTGTCAATTTCTACACCTTTGTGGTAGAGCTCAGAGTTTAATGCTAACCAAACTTCATAATACCGTTTTAATTTTCGACTTGCTAAATTTATGCTATGTCTATAACAACTTTAAATCTTTCCTTGTCATAATAAGAATGACTTACCGTTTTCCTCTTGAAGATTTCCTTATGTTGTATTGGCACCTCCTATTATATTTTGAGACAAGGGTGAAACTAATGAGAGTTGATATATATATTTTTTTTCTCCCTTAAACCAGCCCAAAAGATTGTTTCAGGATAAGGATCCAATTATTCTTTTTTTCTCATGGTGAGTTTTCTGTAATTGGAGAATTTGTGGTAATGCTATTTTAAATTCCAAGTTGAAATATTTCTGTAGCATAAAACTCCTCTCCTTTGTGTGTATGAGTGATTGCGTATGGGTCAAAAAGACTTGGAACATTAATTTTAATTCAGAAGTGGCTCCAGAGAGGCAAGTTAATTTTCTAAATCAGTCTGGTGAGAGTTGAAGCTTGAAAAATACATGCAAGCAAAAATGTCTTATATTCTGCTAGAACAATTACGAGGTAATAGTCTCGGGAGTAAACTGGCCACCAAGCTTTAGTAACATTTCTAGTGTTGTGGCTTATTTCCCTAAAAATATCAAATATTGCTGATTCTAAGACAAGTCATGTTTTCACATCTTAATATTTCTCTAGTCAGAATATGCCTGTGGGTGAATGTATGGTAGGATATTAACATGGAGGTTTTATATTTATAATAGAAATGTTTTCAAAGATGGTAGCAGAAGTTTACATTTTTATTTTTGTGGTAAAATAACATAACAATTTACTATCTTAACCGTTTTAGGCATACGATTCTGTAGTATTAAGTACAGCGGCATTAAGAATGTTTGCATTATTGTGCAACCATCACCACAATCCCTCGTCAGAACTTTCTCACTTTCCCAAACTGAAACTCTGCCCGTTAAACACTAACTCCTCATTCCCCTCCTCCTGCTAGCCCCTGGTAACTGCCATTCTATTTTCTGTCTCTGGGAATTTGACTACTGTAGGTACCTCACGTTAAGTGGAATCGTACAGTATTTGTCCTTTGGGGTCTGGCTGATTTAACAAAGCAAAATATTTTCAAAGTTCATCCACGTTGAAGCATATATAAGAACTTTTTTCCTTTTTAAGGCTCAATACTATTTCATTGTGTACATATAACCTGTATTTTGCTGATTCTTTCGCCAGTGAATGCTTGGGTGGCTTCTCCCTTTCGGTTACTGTGAATGATGCTGCTATTAAACATGGAAGTGTAAATATCTGAGCTTGTAATTTGACTTCTTTTGAGTATATATCTAGGAGTGTAATTGCTGGATCATCCATCTTTAACTTTTTGAGGAGCCTCCATACTGTTTTCCAAAATGGCTATATTATTTTACATTTGCACCCAAATGCACCAAAGTTTCAATTTCTATGAGGCAAAGAAATCATGACTATCAACAACACTGCTCACAGAGGGCATAATGAAAGGGCAAGGATTAGATATTTGGGAATGACTTTGAAGAGATATTTATGTGTTTGGTTTTTTTTTTTTTTTTTTTTTTTTTTTTTTTTTTTTTTTTTTTTTTTTGAGACAAAGTCTCGCTCTGCTGCCCAGGCTGAAGTGCAGAGGCATGATCTCGGCTCACTCCATCACTCCATCCTCCACTTCCTGGGTTCAGGCTTTTCTCCTGCCTCAGCCTCCTCAGTAGCTGGGACTACAGGCGCAAGCCACTGCGCCTGGCTAATTTTTGTATTTTTGGTAGAGGCAGGGTTTCACCATATTAGTCAGGCTGGTCTCAAACTCCTGACCTCATGATCTGCCCACCTCAGCCTCCCAAAGTGCTGGGATTACAGGTGTGAACCATTGCATCTGGCCTGATATCATCTAATGGGGAGAACAAGTCAAAATAAAATCTATGTGGAGGTACAAGTTGTGCTTCCTCTGTTTTCTCAAGTCAAAGGAGACCATTCCACCCCATCCCCTCCCCCGACCCTCAATTCCCTCAATTCCAAGGAAACCACTTATATATCTAACATGTGCTGACACCAGCTCATGACAGCATCAGTCATGCCGGGGCTTTCCCCGCTCCCTTTCTTTCCCTCCCTCCCCTCTAACTCTGGGGGAATGAGAAACTGCAATTGTAGGTATGGAGCTGAGGAGGGTAGGACATGGAAACCTAGGCTGGGCTATCATACTACATTTCCACTCTGCTTTCCATTTGCAGCAGACATAGATAAAGAGAGAAGTTTCAACTTTATACTAAGACCAAGTTTGGATTATAACATGGCACTGAAGACTTCCATTACCAAATCAATACGTTCTTTTGTGATGTAAAGTGACAGTTGGACTCTTTATGACAACAATAACCAGAGAGTTCATGGAGTTAACTTTTGTCTTCATCCAGTGTGGGAGAATAAGTAGTCCCACCAAGTATGTTTTAAGGAACAGAGAGGGGTAAGAAGTTAATGTATGATTATTCTCTGTGAATTGGGCTTATTCAGTAAAATGGTTTGGGAATTTGAGCTGCTTCAGTGAAGTGGTACACGTAATATGTGTGTGCTTTGAATGTAGTAGTGTCTTTCCCAACTCGACCTCTGCATGGTTGTAATTAAAGTGAGGGTGAATTGTCCTTGGGAAATTGAGGAGCATGGGGGGGAATGTTGACAGAAATGTTCTTCACCTGGAACTTGTGAGGATATTTAAGAAGAAGATTTCTAAAGTTATGATTTCAGCTGTAGTGTGTGTTTTGCTTTGGGAAGAAGTGAGCTCCTTCAATGGGAGGCATCTAAATCGAGAAAACGGAAAAACCTGTTGTAGCTGAAGAAAGGAGTGAATAGGGATTCCTTCTATTGGACAAGGATTCCACTGACGACTCCTGACACAGTGGGAGTCCGTGGTTCTGAGATGTTTAACATTGAGTTTGACCACTTGGACACTACTGTTTCTTAGCTACATGTTGATAATTTTTTTTTTTTCCCCCCTCTCTCGTGTGGAGTCTTAGAAATGTTATCAGATGGAGGATTCTCAGTACTGAGGACCTAAGTATTAGAAAATGCAGGGTTTACCTTTTATTCAAAACTTAGGAAGTATTACGCTGCATATCTGTCATGTTAAAATAGCTACTGGCAAAAACAATGTTCTTGAAGCTATTTTTGTTATACTTTAGTCCATTTAAGTTGCATACCAAATACCATAAGCTAGGTGGCTTAAACAGAAACTTATTTCTTACAGCTCTAGAGACTAAAGCCTGAGATCAAAGTGCTGGCAGATTCCATGTCTGAGGGCCTGCTTTCTGGTTCATAGGTGGTGTCTTCTAGCTGTCCTGCCGTGGCAGAGGGGGCAAGGCAGCTCTCCGGGGCCTCTTTTATAAAGGCGTACTAATCCGGTTGATGAGGATTCCACCCTCCTGACCTAATCACCCCCAGAAGCCAAACTCTTAACATTGGTGATTAGGTTTCAAAATACAAGTTTTAGGGGAAACACACTCAGACCATAGCATATGGTAAGAATGCTCGCAAATTGTTTTTGACTGAAATGACCCAAGCTAGCCACTTGGCATCCACCATAAGTAGCCATGTAATAATGGAATAGAAGTTTATTCTAGGAAAACAGGGTTGGTATATAATTACTATTTTCTTTGAAAGTAATTTATCATAATTTAATCATAATTCTACTTTAACCCCATCAAGGCTGTATTTAACTCGGCTCCATATTTCACTAGGATATTAGTGGGATTTTTGCCAGTAGTTAGCAGTAACAAAATTGTCCTAAACAGTAAGAAAATTCATTTTCTTTAATAATAAAAAAACCCCAGATGTAAAACAGTCTTCAGATACTGTATTTCTGAGTCTGTTCTGATCCTTTGCCCTTCTGCTGAGGTGAATTTATCCTCAGACTTGTAACAAAATGGCAGTGGGAGTTCCGGCAATGTATTTAGTCATGATAATTGCTAGAAAAAGTACAGGTTTTGTCTTTTTCCTCAATTAAAAACTTTTTCTGGAAGTTCCTCCTCCTTTCCCCTGCTGCAGCCAACTTTCTGATACATCTCATTGGCTAGAATTGGTGACTTGTCCAAAATGAGGTAAGGTACTATGACTGACTTAGAAAGTCAGATTAATTCCCTGGACTGCTCATGGGTTAGTTTCCCTCAAAGCCAAGGGAAGGAGGGGCCCACACCAGGCAGAACTCCGTTAGGAAGGAGATTGGATGGGATGGATACTATGTAAGTAGCCAATAATGTCTGTTATAAAAGTGGGCTTCCAGAGAAATTCATATGACCATTGGTGATTAAACTGTTTTCTTCAAATGAAAACATTCGCTTTGTATCATAAACATTTCATCATATTGAAGCTAAGAGGAATCTTAGACACTGTCTAGCCCAAATTCTTTATTTGGGAACTGAGACTGAGAGATGGAAGGTGACTTTCCAAAATCCCAGTTGATAGAAGCTAGTAACAGCAAACATATAGACAATTTTAGTGCAATTATAAAGCAATGAATATTAATTTCACTATTCTAAAGTGATGCATCTCATCTCTCATCTCTTGATTTATGGAAGAGCGTGAGCCATTGTAAAATGAAGCTGAAGGATAAAACAAAAGGATTTCAGAAATAACCATTCCTCTGTGGTATAGGCAGTGGAGGGAAGATATGGACGTGAACTGCTACCAGTGAAGCCAACATTTTTTCTGTAAAAGATGAGAAGTTACCATTTTAGGTGCTGAGGGCTAGATAGTTTCTGCAACTACTCAACCCTGATGTCAAAGCACAAACGTAGCCGTAGACATATGTGATAAATAGATGTGACTGTGTTTCAATAAATGTGTTTCCATCAAAGTGCAAAAGTAGCTGTAGACAATATGTGATAAACAGATGTGACTGTGTTTCAGTAAATATGGGTTTACAAAAATAATGCAGTGGGCAGGATTTAACCTGGAGTGTGTAGTTTGCTGACCCCTGGTTGCATGCTTCCAAAAGAGTGATCTTCTGGTTGTAATTCTAACACAAAAATAGTTTTGAGAAAGACCAAATGGGTTTCAGACCAGGCTCAAGAATTCATACCCAAAGTATAAGGTATGGCTTTCCTCTTTGTTTACATGATGTAGAAACTACTCTTTATCCAGTCAATTTATCATGACAACTGGTACATTCAGTACCAGTGGATTCACAGTTTATTGCACAGAACTGATTGGTCAAGCAGGCATAATAGTGTGCTCTTGCCAAGGCATAACCTTGATATCATTTACAGATATTCCTCTAGGAACCAATGTACCTGGAAGTTAGTCTACTTGTAATGTACATTTCTCACGAAGCCTGGTATAAGGCCATCTAATTAAATCAGTCTGAATGAGGCCACAGTTTGCCTTAGAATTAATCTAAACAAATAATTAGGAAACTTCTAAAGTTGCAAAAATTGATAACAGGAAGTAATTTGCAAATTGCCTAAGCATTCATATTCTAGGAGACACAGGTCATCTATTTTTGGCTAGGAATGATGGGTGCATGTCCTGAAGACTCAAGGAGAAGAACAGTAATTTATATGCAGGGAAACGGCTTTTTAAAACTCTCATAAATAAGGGCAAAATATTTTTTTTTTTTGAGCAGTCACTGAGATTATACTGAGTGTAACCATTTTGATTGAGCTGTTTTGACTTGTCAGATATAAACATGCATGACTTTATTTTTCCATTATTGAATTGTATCTGAGTTTCTTGAATGCTGGGAAGCTGACTCCTTTAATGACATTTTGGGTTGATTTCTTAATTTTTCAGTCACTTCAGAAATATAGTCTCATTTCAGTTCTTAAAACTTTTCATGTTGTCTTTGTAACCTCAACCACATTTAATTTATTTAATTTCAGGGCTTTCTACTTTTTCCTACTTCCCTACAAACCCAGCAAGAACTGCATTTCTGTTGGGAAACCAGGAGTGTGTCTGGGCTTAGTTTACCATTTTACAATCTCCATTCCCCATGCTGTTCCCTCTTGCATCAGGGTGTTGAGGTGCTGAAAGGAAGGAACAATCTTCTTATATAAGTGCAGGTGCACAACTGGCTGTCCTCCATGCGACATATGGAATGACTTCAATAATGTGATCAATTTCAGATTGGAGGTAGCAAATTGACTTCTCCCACTTGTTGCCTGTGGCTTCATCTTTGCTGTTTGTTCATCTATCAATCCCCTTGGAAAGACAAGCGGCCACCTAGTGGCATTCTCAGGGATATCCTTTCTCCCCGACTCCCAGTCCCCAGTGTGGACAATCTACTTTCCAGCCTGTGGCTGCTGGATTCCTCTTGCTCAGCAAGATGTTCTGCTCGCTGGACATGTGACTAGGGTAGTTGTGCAGAGCTTGTGCTCAGGAGGGCCCCACATTGGGTGTTTAATTCTTGGAAGGTGCCATGCTGAATTTCTTAGTTTTATCTTTGGATTTTTGTTTTGGAAGCGAAGTCTGATGGCTAAATAGAACATGAACCAGGACTTCAGAGCCTTGGCCCCTGCACAAACCCACATCCTGCTGCCTCTTCCCTGTCATGGATAGGTTCGTGGTTGCCTTTTCCCTGTCCTTCATGTCTCAGGCCCCAGGTTTCCTTGTCACTGTCCTTGCTGTGAAACTGTTGTTCCTTTCTGCCTGGGGTATGACTGGGGGCAAGGGGAGAGGAGTGGAAATACTGTATGGAGACAGGAACATGGGTGTGGGGATGCTTGGGTTGGATGCATGCCCAGTTGTGTCCTGGGACAGAACAAGGAGGTACTTGTTCCTGCCCTGGGCTGACTAGGCCACAGTCCTTTTGGTGGGCTACTTGGCAGAGGCCTCTCCCACCCCCAATCCAAGTACCAAATACATACTGGCAGGAAGTTCGCAGTGCCTTGGGACTTGCGTTGCCACCATAGGCTCGGGTGGTGAAACCATCGGAAAGAAAGGGAAGATTGACTTCTCACCCTTGACCAGGACCCCTCATTTTCCTGTTTTGTACTGTGCTCAGCAAATTACAGCAACAGCTGCTAGTAGGTAGTCCTCTTGGTGAGTGTTGGCCAAACAGCTTAAGCCACTTCAGTGGTGATCTCTTCATCTACAGCAAGGCACATGTGTTGTTTCTACAACGGTAGTGATGAAGCTGTCCCCTCCTACTGCCTTCCCCCACTTGGCTCACTATCTCTCTCCTGAATTCCCTCCACACTCCAGCTACTGAGTGTCTTGCCAACTTCCAACTGACCACCAGCCCTAGCTTAGTGCTGGGGTGCTTGAAAGACCCACCCATCTTGTAAAAGGGAGGACCACAAGGCATTCACAAGCCTGTTCACCTTCTTAGGTGGGAGGTCATTGCCCTGTACCACGCTGACTTGTCCTCCAAGACCATCTCCTTTAACTCAGTCCTCTTTCATTTTTTAGTGACCACAGCTTGGAAAGTATTGCAGCCCTTTGGACTCTAAGGGAACCACAGCAACTCACATTAAGCATGGGCCCTTCTTTTAATTCCACCCTAGAGAATTTTGAGATTTTTGTTCTCAGCAGGCACGGACTCTGCTTTCATCTCTGCTCTGTTCAGTTACCTCTTGAGCAAGAAAACATTTCCATCTGAGCCTCTCCCTGTTTTGTTAACAAGTGCTTACACTGTCCCTCAGTGTTAAACGAATTCATGGTAGGCTGCAGTTGACAGGCTATTTCGCTGAAATGATAATGTCACCAAACAACTAAACTTCAATGCTGTATATATTCTTGTCAATTTCACCCATCTTGGACAGTTGGAGATCTTCTTCCCCCTTGGTAGTATCTGGCTTAATTTTTTTACACATTTTCTCTTAACATTTTTGTTTGTTTATTAAACTGAAAACAGCTATAATGATTTTTCTAAGCATTTAATGAATTTAAACTAAGCCTTGGCTTTCTTGAGGGCAAGGTGGAAACACCACAAATCAGTCTATTTACTCTGTAGAACATTTGTGAGAATTCAGTGGGATGATGATTGTAAAACTTCTGAAAGTGTAAGAGTTCTTTAAGTTGGAGATGCTCATTACCTGAATCAAAGTAAACACAAGCCTTAGACATCCATGACCTTCCTCTGGGCAGCAGACGGGAAAACAAAGCAAAACACCCTAAACTACATCAGGCTCAGGGTTATACAGTGAAGTTTAATTAAAATGAGGTTTTTCTTGGTAAAATGACAGTCATCCAGGAGGCAGGAGTTGGTGAATATGGTGCTTCTGTGCTTCGTAGCTGTACACGAGGAAGGTATCATTCATTATGAAGGGATGAGGCATATTTAGGAATCTGAGGTAAACGTGCTGAGAAAATAGAATTGAGTGCTTTTATGTTTTGAAAACTTTAGTGCGATATAAATTTGGTACTTTTGAAGTTCAGCTGCTGTTTCTATTGATGAGTATTTTGCTGCTTTGATCCTCTTGTTGCTTCTCTAAGAAGTTCATTTGCAATTCCTTTTTTCTCCAATTATTCTGCTCTCCTAATTAAAAAAAATTCTCCTTCCACTGGGCCTCCCTCCACACCCCCATCCCCACCTCCCCTGGCCAACATGTGCTTACATCTTTGGATGAAGGATGTCCTGAGACTGGATGGCTGCTGAGGCCTCGGCTGTCTGCAGTCTGGGACGGCAGATGATGATAGCACTGGGCTCAGTTGTAGGAACCCTGCTTCTCTGCTGTTTACCAGCTTCAGATTCCATCTGGCCTTGCTGACAGGAACCTTGACACCATCTGCAAAACTTGTAATAAAGCAATTTTGGTCTAAAGGAAAGGAAAATAGCACACTGAAGCCCAGTTGGGAAATGTCATGTTTGGTGCTTCAAAAGGAAGGTATATTAACACGTTGATATAACTTTATGCATTTGGTGGGGCTCATAAGAAGACATTTCTGTAGGGAGAACCTCTGAGAGTACTGACTTTGTTGTCTTCAGTCTGTGCTTGTCTGGTTGAAGTTCAGGAAACCCCAAAATGTGATACTTCTCCAGTGTGAGTTTTGATGATGAATTGACATTAAGGTTGCATTTCTGCATATTCAGTCAGCCCCTGTCACAGTACAATTTGAGTTGATATGTTTTGCTTGTGTATGTGACACATAACTAGTATAGTCATGCCCTTTTCCTATTACTCAGAGTCCACTTGTGTGTGACATATCTCCACAAACATTTGTAATCTTACCCTAGGACAAAGGATAATAAAGTAACACAATATATACACTAAGAGCTGTGCACTACTCTATTATACAAATATTAACCTGCTTACCTCTCATTACAACCCTGGGGATAAGTATTATTATTACATCAATTTTATAGGTAAGGAAACCAGCCCCCTGGATAAGGATACCTAGCTAGTAAGTGGTAGGGCCAGGGTTATAATTCAGGCTATCTTGTTTTAGACAATAGGGATATGATTAGCCAGTCTACTAAAGGAGATTACTATATAATTTGCTGATGAAATTTTTGTGTTTAGCTCTCAGTTAAGACTATGTGCTGGGCATTCTCCGTTTCTCACACCAGTAGATTCTCCTTGGTCTACTTGGAACTGGCTCACAGAGGTTTACCAGCTATGACTATATCTCTGGGCTTGGCCGTTGATTTCCTGTTGTATTTGGCCAATGGGAGGCATGAGGAAGACAGAGAGGCTGGGTATTTATTGACTGTAGGCCACCTGCTGTCATCAGTGGCTACCATCTCATTGGGTGGCTCCAGCTTTCTTCACGTCTGGGAACTTACTGTCTATGTCATTGTTCAGACTTGGTAGGAATAAAACCTCTCAACCTGCGCAAGTCCTGGTACTTCATTTTCACTGGGGATTCCCTGAGCCCTGTCCATGCCTTGTAAATAGCCCCATTCATCAAAGTTTAACACTTTGACTATGTTGTATTTTTGCAGGAATTCTGAAAGATACAGGCTTCCTGTGAGTTCATCTATTGTCTTATACTTGAGGCCCTAGTAGCCAAAAACACTTGATATTTTTAGAATGGTTTAGTAAAACATAAATGAGGGGGAAAAAGTCAACTTGGGGCAGGGCCAGGCAGGACCCATCAACTTGTCTTAGAATAGATAATAACAACCCCATAATTGCATAAAGTCTTATTTTCCTGGTGCTTTAAGGTGTGTATGTTAATAACTGCAGCTAACATTTATAAGTACTGTGTTCCATGTCCCCTGCTAAGGACTTTATATAAACAGTTTTGTTTACTCCTCAGAGCAGTCCTAGGAAGGAAGAACCTTTATTTTCATGTTGCAGATGATACAATGCAAGTTTAGAGAGGTTAAACAATCTGTGAGTGTACCGTTAATAAGCTGCTCATGTGGTATACACACTTGAGCAGCTAATTCCAGAGTCCATGCTTTTAAGCAATATACTTATGCCTCCTGCATCTGATTGTTTTTTAAATCAAATTGGGAAGTAGGTCAGAGAGGTGTAATTTTCTTCTCTTTATTACAGTTGAATACACTGAGGCACAGTGGGTTGAAGTGACTTAAGATCACAGAACAAATTAATCTATGCTTATAAATGGCAGAATTGGCAATTAACTGGAAAGTTTTGTGAAAATCAAGTAGTGTCTCAGTGAGCTTTGGCCTGCACAAACAGCAATGGATATGGGTTTAAATCCTGATGGAAGCTTCCTAGCTCCCTGATCTTGAATAACTCAGCCTCTGTCCTTTGTTTTTTCACTTATAAAATGGGAGAAATAATTCTTCCCTCACTGTATGTAAGGATGGTATAAAATAATTACATAAAAATGTTTATCACTGTTAGGTTTTAAAAAAATGTTCACACAAACCATCAAAGGATAGAACTATGAATTGAGGTATAGACACAGAAGCAAAAGATGTTTGGTACTTTAAAAAAATTGTGGGTACATAGTAGATATGTTTTATAGGATACATGAGATATTTTGATACAGGCATGTAACATAATCTGATCATGGTAAATAGGGCATCCATCACCCCAAGCATTTATCCTTTGTATTAAAAACAATCCAATTATACCCTCTTAGTTATTTTAAAATATACAATTAAATTGACTAGTTACCCTGTTGTACTATCATAATAGATCTTATTCTATTTTTTTTGTACCCCTTAGTTAATCCCACTACCCTTCCCAGCCTCTGAATAATCATCATTCTACTCTCTATCTCCATGAGTTGTATTGCTTTAATTTGATCCTCCTGACAGTCCTTACCTGGTATGAGGAGGTGAGTCCAACAGAGGCATAAGAACTTGCAGGGAGGTCTGCTGTGGGTAAGCAAAACTTCATCCCTTCCTCAACATCCTGTACTGAATGACTTCTCTACGTTAAAGAACTTGGATTTTATGTCAATGTGAGGGTCTGATTTTCATGTCCTTTATTATAGCAAAGCTAATTCTAACAGTAGGTAGCCAAGGTATACCTGGAGTTAGATTTTTAAGTAGAACATTGGATACGTTTATGTGGAGACAACAATTTTACACACAGAACAACTATGTGTTATAGTGAGGCCTTGATGTGCAGTATATTCCCTCACAAGTGGTTTTAGGGCATATTCTACAGTGAATCTCAAATGTGAGACCTTTCTTAATCATCCCAGCAGGAAATATTTCTTACCCTTCTGAACCATGGCAGAACTTAGCATCTGTAGCACTTCTCTGAATGTAGTATTTATGGCTTAAATCATTGTGTGTGCTTTTTTCTTCTAAATTGAGAGCTTATATATTTTTAAAAAGCACTATACCTTTGCCTACTATACATACATGTGTTATGAATGAATTAAATGAATATTTTTGATTTATGTTATGCCTTGGGGCTTCTGTAATTCTTTTAAAACATTAAATATATGCCAGGTCCTCAGCTGGGCAATAGAGGTACAGAGATGTGACCCATGTATGCTTGTATCTGATACACAGATTGTATCTGATATCAATTTTAACGATATATTAACTCCCATAAGAGGCTGTGTGCAAGGTATGTTCTTTGACAGTAACATTGAAAGCAAATGTGTTCAGACAACTTTAAGGAATGACCTATACATGTTTTTTCCCTTGTTAAGGACTAGAATAAATAAAGGATCCTATTGCTGAATGCCTGGGGAATGAGATAGTTTGGTCACTGAAATTTTGTGATCAATTGAGAGTTAACCCGCATGACATCTGTAGTTGTGAAAACGCAACGTAAACATTGTCATCACTAAAAAATTCTAAAGCTCCACAAGATGGGGCTATGTCCCTAGGGAAGCAGGACTTTCAAATCAAACTTTAATGCAATTTAAATTCACTACATTCTTTTAATCATGACAGTTTCCCTTTAGGGAAGAACAGGTATGGAACATATTAGTCACTCAATACGTACTCATTGAATAAATGTCAATGGAAGAGTTGGTTTTATGGTTTCAGTTAAAAATATGAGTGCACCAGACATTCACTCAGATTACAAGAACTGAAACTTCCAAGATAGGATTTAGCTCATTTTTAAAATACAATGTTTATCTTGTTTTCAGAGAAGCAAAAAATGAAAAATAAAATAACAGGAAGCTTAATAACCAAGCCAAGGGTTTCCTCAAGTGAATTTTGTAAACCTCAGATGAGGTGATATGTCTTGCAATTGCCTTTGCTTGATGGTAGTCTTTAATTTTACAAGTTAAAAATACATACTTAATGCAAAAAGTAGACCATGCGTGTATATAAAATAAAACTTAGTCCTCCTTCATCTCCTACCCCCGGTACAGGTACAGCCCACCCAGTTAACAGTATCTTCCAGTTCTTTTGCTATGAATTTAATAACTTTTTTTTTTATAGTGAGAGACTGAATATACAATGGACAGTGACCAGACCATATAAAAAATAGAACACCCAACTACAATCTTCAGCAACGGGCTCAGGAAACCAGCCTATTATTTGCTTTAATCAGCGCAGGAAGCCAGGCCGCTTTCTGTGTCAGACTTATAGAAAGTCAGATGCTGACTCTAGCAACTGGTCTGGAAAGCCAAACAAAGCACTCTAATAGTCAGCCCGGGACAATCCAGATTTGATAATTGACAGCTGTCTCAATTTCTGTCCCTATTTCCAACTGAGGACTAAACTAGAGAAAGCCAAATACGCAAAATTAAACAATACCATGGGATTCCTAAGTCTAGTTGGCCTACCTACAGCTTCCCCATGCAAACAGCCTCCAACCAGGGCATAGCCAAAGCCTTCCCTTCTTCAACTATAAAGCTTTCCTACTCCTCTGCTTTTACTTTTGAGTTTCTGCCAAACACAAATGATAGTGACTAGGGCCTTTGCTATAGCAACCTCAGAATCAATAGCCTTTGCTTCGCTCATTTGATTAGGCTTCGTTTCCACAATAAATATAGCCTAATTCAACAACATGGATTTGAGCGGATGTTGTTCGAGACTGGGGAAGCAGACAATTACTGCCCACATGATGCTATGTGTTAGTGGAAGGAAAAGTAAACGTTTATAAAATGTTAGGGCTATAGGTTCTGAAGAAAAATAGAGCAGAGTCAAAGAACAGAGGGTGATTAGAAGGTGCTATCTAAAAAGGGTAGACTGAAAAGTCCTCTTAAGGAGGTGACACATGAGCAGAGTTCTGGATAAATGGTGGGAGGGAGCCACAGGGCTGCAGGGGAGGCCCTGTAGTTTGAGGGAGCACAAGACTCGGTATTGGGAGTGAGAAAACTTGTTTCCTTCTGGAAAGGGCACAAAGGCTAGAGTTACTGAAATAGATTAAGCCAAGGCAGAGTTCGTAATGCTGCTGATTGTGGCACACAGTACCATGTGCATTTTATTTCATAACATGATACACAGCACACCTGTGTTCAACCCAACTGTTAAAGGTTGAACGGTGTCCCCCCAAAAAAATACATGTTGCAATCTTAACCCCAAGTACCTCAGAATGTGACCTTATATGAGAATAGGATTGTTGTAGATGCTATCAGGTAAGATGATGTCATACTGGAGTGTGGTGGCTCCTCAATAAAAAATGCTTAGTTTCCTTAGGGACACAAGAAGAAAAGGCTGTTACAACAGGGGCAGAGACTGAGATGCTGCACCTGCAAGACAAGGAGTGCCAGGGATTTCCAGCAACCACCCAGAGGTAGGAAGAGGTAAGGAAGGAGTCTATCCAGGGTTTCAGAGGAGGCATGACTCTAATAACACCTTGATTTTTGATTTCTGGCGTTGAGAATTGTGAGACAATAAATTTTTGTTTTAAGCTACACAACTTGTGATACTTTGTTACAGCAACGCTAGGATGCAACACATTGAATGACAAGTGACATTAAACCTACTTATCTTTACTACCTATAGTTTACTGACAGTTCTACGCCATGACATTGCATGTTGACCAGGACCCTAGTGGTTTTCTGCCTGCTTCTCCCACCCCACAATGCTCTGTGTTCTGTAATGGAAAGACACTAAGCAAATGGAGAGTGGTGGGGAAAAAGGCCAGGAAAACAGCCAGGATCTAGGTCACATAGGCCGTGGGAAGAACTTTGAAGTGTTTTAGCTAAGGTTGCTGGGAAAGCCATTGATAGATTTTGTTTTCTTCCTTTTTTGAGTGTATGAGACATGATCTGATTTATCTTTGAAAAGGATCATGCTGATTCAGCTATCTGGGAAGTAAATTTGGGAGAGAAGAGTAGAATCAGGACAGTCAGGCGCAGACTGCAGTAATCCAGCCACAAGATGCTGGTGGCTTAGACTACGTTAAATAGATGCACAGGCACATGGGAATGTATCAGCTTATTTGAAACCTGGGTGTTGCTTTTCTTTCCAAGTTGCCTTTCTTTACCTCTGAGACAATTAGGAAGGTGGATTTTACTTATTTTACTGTCTATTCCATTTTCCATCAATAAGAGACTTCAGAAATTTTACCTCAAGTGTTAATACTGCTTTTCTATCTCTTCCTCCACCTTCGTTGAATCCTAGAAAAATGGAGTGTATTATATTATCTCCCTCTTGACCATCTTGTCCTGTTGCTAGTTTTCACTGTACCAACACTCTTGTGTATCTCTGGACTGAAAAGGATTTAGCTACATGTTTTTACTCAAGAATTAGGCATTCTTGTGAGAATATGTTGAGAGGCTGAAACATTAGGAAAGTCTAGATTTCCCTAGAGCCACACAAGGGGAGTCCTGTAGTTCTTTGAGCTTTGGTAGGAAAGTGCCATTCATGCATGCTCATTCCAGTCGTACTTTGCTCTCCTTCCTCATGTTCTGTACCCATACGTAAAATGTTCGTTAAGCTCTTCTGTCCAGCAAACCAAACCTTCTCTTAGGAATAACTCTCTTACATGTGAGTTGATTTAGATGCTTTATTTTAACTTCCAAACAATTCTGGTAGGCATCATCTGTGAGTAGCAGCACTCCTGGGTCTGTGAAGGCATGGACTCTAGTCCTGAAAGTGAATCCATTAATCCTCTAATTATATAGTTCAGTCTTTCCTTTAGCAAGAGTGGAGAGTCTGTAGTTCTCTTACTAGTGAGAAACAGGAAAGCAGCTTGAAACTTAAAGCTAGCTTTAATATTCTCCTTTTTAACACAAACAATTACATGAAACATCAACATCCCACAAGGCCATTCTGACTATGACGAATGGAGATAAAAATACAACCATTAAACACAGACGAAACATATTCCCAGTGCCACAAAAGACCAGACACTTCCCTATCCTGGAAGACATGAGTGACTATGCTTCTTTACCAATTATAGCTTTAGCTTTTCTCTACTCTGTCCTTTTCCTAGATAGGATTTTTTAATACTGCTCAAACATGGAACTATCTCTGCTACCTGCCAGCATCCAGTCTGGGATGGAGGCATGTCCTTTGAATCTTCCACAAGCCTAAGTCCTAAAATCTTTTCTAATACCCTCTTATTGAGATGCTTTGTGGTTTTCTACCTATCTTCCTTGTTTCAACAAGAACCCAACTTGTTCAATTATAGGTGTGTTCCTGGTAGTCTCACTGGAGAATGTTGATATTAGGCTGTGATTTGAAATAAACTCACTTGGCAGATAACAAATCATTTCCTTAACATAAGTCATCTATGTCACTAATGAAAAATACTATGTTGCCTCCAGTGTTTTGCTATAAAAAACATTGTTCTGTTTTTCTGTTCCTTAACAAAAGGAATGGGTGAATATTTCTACCTACCCACCTATAACAACTATAAAGAACCAGATAAAGCATAGTAAAGAATGGCATTGGAGAAATTGGACACAAGGCAACAAAGACCTGTGATCCCTGAGGGATGGGAAACGAGGTGAGCTCTACGATTGCCAACAGCTTATGGTTTGAGGGAAAATTTCGAGGCTTTAGTAAAGGAATGGGGAAGCCAGGTAAGGCTGACTGTCTCCCAAATTGTTTTCACAAGCCTGGGGAAACCAGTGTGGCTGGAGTTCACAGGGCAGAATGTAAGAGATGGGAGAGGAAAGGGTAGATGGCTGAGATGCTGAGAGTTTTCCATTGAGTACTGATCAGTGCACACTTGGGAGGAGACCTACCGAGACATGAAGAGAACCACTGATGAGTATTAGGGGAAATATTGCCTAGGGTTTACATTGGATGGCAAGAGTGCCTGTTTCCAACAGCTAGAGAGGAAAATAATATTTAAGGAGGCATCAGAAATCTAAGAAGGAACTTGTCTCAGTAGTGGGAAAATATTAACTCCAGATTAAATGCAGGTCTTATCCTCACAAATAAGATTTACAAATAAGACCTAAAAGGATCAGATTCTTTCCACGTAATGTAACCATGTTAAGAACAATTTTTAAGAACACTTACAGGATGAGAAAAATATCTAGTACTAATTAAGGTAGAATTCACAATGTCTGGCATCCAGTCAAATTCTAGGCAGGCGGGGGAAAATAGAACTCATGATTAAGAAAAAAATCAGTCTAATGAAACTGAATTACAAATAACAAAAATGATAGAATTAGTAGGTAGAGGCATTACAAAGAGGTATGACAGAGTTCCATATGTTAAAGAAGCAAAAGGAAATACTGAATGTTAAGTAAAGACATGGGAGATATAAAAAAGACCAAAATAAAACTCATAGAGATGAAAACTACAATATCTGAGATAAAAAAATTTACTACCGTCCATGAAAACCTATAGCTATCATAATACTTAATGATGAAGGACTAAATGCTTTCTCTCTAACATCAGGTATAAGGCAAAGGTGTTCACTCTCATCTTACTGTACTGGAGGTTCGAACTAGTTGAAATAATACAAGGAAAAGAAATAAAATGGATTCAGTTTGGAAATAGGTAAAGTTGTCTTACTTCCAGCTGACATGATTATCCAAGCAGAATGTCTTACGGAGTCAAAAAGCTTCTGGAACTAATCAGGGAGTTTAGCCATGTCTGTAGAATGTAAGATTAACATAGAAAATTACTGTGTTTTTATAGACTAGAAATAAAGAATGGAAAAATTGATCTTACAAAACAGTACCACTTACAACAGTTTCAAAACTGAAATTCTCGGACATAAATTTGACACAGTATCTGTAAGACTTGTACACTGTAAAGTATAAAAGATTTTCAGTGAAATTAAAGACAACTTAAAATAAATGGAGAGAGATGTTTATGGGTTGAATAACTCAATATTTTTAAGGTGTAGATTTTTTCCAAATTGATCAACAAATTCAATGCTGTCCTAATAAAAATAGCAGGCACTTTAAAAAAGTTAATTTTACACTCCCACCAAAAGTGTAAAAGTGTTCCTATTTCTCCACATCCTCTCCAGCATCTGTTGTCTCCAGATTTTTTAATGATCACCATTCTAATGGGCGTGAGATGGTATCTCAATGTGGTTTTGATTTGCATTTCTCTAATGACCAGTGATGATGAGCATTTTTTTCATGTTTGTTGACCTCATGTATGTCTTCTTTTGTAAAGTGTCTGTTCATATCCTTTGCCCACTTTTGAATGGCCTTGTTTTTTTCTTGTAAATCTGTTTTAGTTCTTTGTAAATTCTGGATATCAGCCCTTTGTCAGATGGGTAGACTGCAAAAATTTTTTCCCATTCTAGTTGGCTGCCAATTCACTCTAATGACTGTTTATTTTGCTGTGCAGAAGCTGTGGAGTTTGATTGGGTCCCATTTGTCTATTTTGGCTTTTGTTGCCAATGCTTTTGGTGTTTTGGTCATGAAGTCCTTGCCTATGCCTATGTCCTGAATGGCTTTGCCTAGATTTTCTTCTAGGGTTTTTATGGTGTTAGGTCTTATGTTTAAGTCTTTAATCCATCTGGAGTTAATTTTAGTGTAAGGTGTCAGGAAGGGGTCCAGTTTCTGCTTTCTGCACATGGCTAGCTATCATGGCTAGCCAGTTTCCCAACACCATTTATTAAACAGGGAATCCTTTCCCCATTGCTTGTTTTTGTCAGGTTTGTCAAAGATCGAGTGGTTGTAGATATGTTGTGTCACTTTTGAGGCCTCTGTTCTGTTCCATTGGCTTATATCTGTTTTGGTACCAGTGACATGCTGTTTTGATTACTGTAGACTTGTAGTATAGTTTGAAGTCTGGTAGTGTGATGCCCCCCGCTTTGTTATTTTTGCTTAGAATTGACTTGGCTATGCGGGCTCTCTTTTGGTTCCATATGAAGTTTAAGGTGTTTTTTTTTCCAGTTCTGTGAAGAAGGTCATTGGTAGCCTGATGGGGATAGCGTTGAATCTGTAAATTACTTTGGGCAGTATGGCCATTTTCATGATACTGATTCTTCCTAACCATGAACATGGAATGTTTCTCCTTCTGTTTGTGTCCTCTCTTATTTCATTGAGCAGTGGTTTGTAGTTCTCCTTGAAGAGGTCCTTTATGTTCCTTGTTAGTTGTATTCCTAGGTATTTTATTCTCTTTGTAGCAATTGTGAATGGCAGTTCATTCTTGATTTGGCTCTCTTTAAGTCTGTTATTGATATATAGGAATGCTTGTGATTTTTGCACATTTATTTTGTATCCTGAGACTTTGCTGGGTGTAAATTAGTTCAACCATTGTGGAAGACAGTGTGGCAATTCCTCAAGGACCTAGAAATAGAAATCCCATTTGACCTAGCAATCCCATTACTGGGTATATATCTAAAGATTATAAATCATTCTATAAGGACACATGCACACAAATGTTCATTGCAGCACTATTTACAATAGCAAAGTCCTGGAACCAACCCAAATGCCCATCGATGATAGACTGGACAGGGAAAATATGGCACATATACACCATGGAATATTATGCAGCCATCAAAAACGATGAGTTCATGTCCTTTGTAGGGACATGGATGAACCTGGAAACCATCAATCTTAGCAAACTGACACAAGAGCAGAAAATCAAACACCACATGTTCTCACTCATAGGCAGGTGTTGAACAATGAAAACACAGGGAGGGGAGCATCACACACTGGGGTCTTTTGGGGGGAAATAGGGGAGGGAAGGGGGGGTGGGGAGTTGGGGACAGATAGCATGGGGAGAAATGCCAGATGTAGGTGATGGTGATGGGGAGGAAGGTAGCAAATCACGCTGCCATGTGTGTATTTATGCAACAATCTTGCATGTTCTTCAGATGTACCCCCAAACCTAAAATGCAACAACAAAAAGTTAATTTTAAAATTCATTGGAGAATAAGGAACCTAGAGTAGGCAAGATAATTCTGAAAAAGAACAAAGTTTGAAGACAAAGACATGTATCATCTAACTTCAAAGCAATGTGGCATTGATCTCAACAATGAGAAATAGATCAATGTAACAGAAGAGAATCCAGCCACAGACCCATACGCTTGTGGTCAATTAATTTTCAGCAGTAATATTCATATGCAAAATTTATAGTAGGTATAAAAGTTAACTTTAAATATATCATAGTCTAGAAAACAAAACCTGAAACAGTAAAATATCCAGAAGAAATTCTAAAAGCCTTTGTGATCTCAAGGTTAGGGAAACGGATATGACACCCAAAGCACAACCCATAAAATAACTTTAGTAAATTAGATTTCATCAAAATTAAGAGCAGCTGCTGTTGGAAAAAATGAAAATCCAATTTATAGATTGAAAGAAAATACAGGAAATTATATAACTGGAAAAAATATAGGAAAATATATAAATATAATTGAAAGAAATTATAGAAAAATATATAATTAAAATTATACATCTAATAAAAAAAGTAATATCCTGAATGTATATAAAAAACTCTCAAAACTCAAAAAAAACTACCCAGTTAAAAATGGATAAAAGATTTCAACAGACATTTCAGCAAATAATACAAGTGAATGAGAGCCAAGCCCTGGAAAAGTTGCTTAATATGTATAACTAGGACAATGCAAAGTCAAACCACGTTGCACTACAACCACATACATATGAGAATGTCTTTTTTAAAAAGCTTCATAATACTGAGTATTTGTGAGATGTAAAGTAACTGAAACTATTCTGCCTTGCTGAAGTGAATATAAAAGGTACAGCTACTTTGGAGAAAGCATCTTGGAACTATCGAACAAACGTGTCCACCTTATGACCCAGCCATTCCTTATGTAGGTATTTCCCTAAGAGTAACGAAAGCGTGAGTCTATAAAAGGTTTTAGGTGTATATTCACAGCAGCTTAACTTGTAATAAACAAAATCTGGAAGTGACCCAAGTATCTAAATTGATAGGTTAATAGAGACATTATGGGGCTGGGTGGAGTGGCTCACAACTATAATTACAACACTTTGGGAGACTGAGGAGGAGTTCAAGACCAGCCTAGGCAACATAGCTAGACCCCATGTCTATAAAAATTTTCAAAATTAGCTGGGTGTGGTGGTGTACACCCATCCTCCTAGCTACTCAGGAGGCTGATGTGGGAGGATCGCTTTAGCCCAGGAGGTTTGGGATGCAGTGAGCCACAGTTATGCCACTGCTCTTGGGTCTGAGTAACAGAGAAATATCCTGTCTCTTAAGACACTGTGATATATGTGGATAATGGAATATTACTCTGCAAAAAGGAATGAAGCATTGACCTACATGATAGCTGGATGAATCTCAAAAGAATTATGCTGAGTGTTGTAAAACAGAGTGTATATATAACAGGATGCCTTTTATGTAAAACTCTGAAAATTAATGCAAATTAATCTGAAGTGATAGTAGATTGGTTGGTTGGGGAGGAACGAGGGTTAGGAGGAGGATTCTTTTGGAGGTGATGGATATATTCATTATCTTCATTGTAGTGATTCTGTCAGAGGAATAGACTGTTAAAATTTGCCAAGTTATATAGTTTAATAAACATATGTTGCTGATGGTATGCCCATTCTTTAATAAACCTATTAAAATAATGTTGCAACCAAAATATGTCTGTGATTTGCTCTAAAATATTTCTTGGTGTAGACAGCAAATAGGTGGGACTAAACCGCAAATTGGCCATTAGTTCATAATGGCTCAGAGGTGAATACATGGGCGTTCATTACCCTATTCTAACCATTTTTATATTTGAAATATTGCAAAGTATAATTATTCATATATATCTCTGTGCCTCTTTGCATGCCTTTTATATAGAATAGGGTTCTAAAAATGGAATATTAGATGTAAGAGCTTACATTTTGTTTTGGTGGACATTATTAAGCTATGGTTTTTTAAAATGGATTATTAGATGCAAGAGCTTACATAGTTTTTATTTTGGTGGCTGTTAAGTTGTCGTTTTAAAAAAATTTCTTTTGGGCTCCTTGGAGAAATATTTTCTCTGGATTTATGGTTTTCTGTTTTTCTAGTTGGTGTAAAACTGAAATTAAAGGAAATTTAATGCTGGAAAGCCATGGCATTTCAAGTTAATGCCCTAAATATCTGCAACTAACCAAAATAGTGAAAAAGCATTCTGAAACTTTTTATTTTCATTGTCTTTATGCAGACAGCTTTGGAAGGCATTATTTATATCTTTGTTCACTCTTCCATTTCTGATTTTAAAAATGCCACCTTTTTGAAAAACTTGATTATTTAAATTTTGTTAGTGTTCAGTTGTGTGTTTTAAATGGCACTTAACACCTATTGACTAGTTACTGCTCTAAGCTCCATATGTGGATATATTTAATCTCTGAAAATTGGAGGGATTTCTTTTACCACTGATGAAACAGAAGCATCTAGAAATGAGCTTGCCCAAAGTTACACAGCCAGAAGTTACAAATGGAATGCAAACCCGGGGGTCTGGCCGTAGACTCTATTGGTCTTTAATCACTGTGTTTTACTTCCTCAGTATTTAATTCTCAGTAAGTTAAACCAAGGATATAAAACTCTTGAATTCCCTCTTCACATTTTGTTATTGTGTGTAGATCGTATATTTTCTGTAGCTAAACAATTTTCCACCAAGTTTTATACACAACATTGTTAAGAAAAGAATGTTACTTTTCTGTGGTTTTATGATGATGCTTACCAGTAAAATGGAACAGTAACTTGCTTTGGGTCCAAGTTATTTTTAGATAGAGGAGTTTGTCAGGGCAATACTTTTTTTGAATTAGGAAAAGGGAACCTCTCTGGGTAGATGCATTAGAAAAAGAACTTCTGAAAGTGGATACAGCCTGATGGGCACATGGCTTGCTGTCTTTGTGGGTCTCTGTCCAAGGAAGAATGACAGAGATGAGGCCTTTTGCTAGAATACAACCCCTGGACAGGATAACACATTGATTGGAAGAGTGCTGGCTGGATTTCAGTTTCCTCTGTTCCTCTTGGCTCAGAGCTTTTGTGTAAGGTACACAGTGAATAACTATTAGACTCCTCCCAGAACCTTATCACAAACTTTCTAGCTAATTTTTTTTTTTTTTTTTTACACATAGAGATGGGGTTTCACCATGTTGCCCAGGCTGGTCTCAAACTTGTAACCTCAAGCCATACTCCTGCCTTGGCCTCTGATAGTATTTGGTTCTGTGTCCCCACCTAAATCTTATGTGGAGATTTCCCCTACACTGTTCTTGTGATGAGAGTTCTTATGAGATCTAATGGTTTAAAGGTTGGCACCTCCCCCATCTTGCACATTCTCTCCTGACACCATGTAAGACGTGCCTTGCTTCCCCTTCTCTTTCCACCATGATTGTTAGTTTCCTGAGGCCTTCCCAGCCATGGGTAACTGTGAGTAAGCTAAACCTTCTTTCTGAAGTTACTGGGTCTCATGTAGTTTTTTATAGCAGTGTGAACATGGACTAATACCCTCTCTCAAAGTGCTGGGATTACAGGCATGAGCCACTATGCCTGGCCTAAAACAATTTTAATTTTAACAGTGGCAGAAATGCTAGTTGTTTATCAATAAACAATTGTTTCTTTATGTTGACAGCTTCCAGTTGCTGGTCAGACACACAGACACTCAGAATGAAGACCCAAGGGTTCCTTGTAGCTAGGTATGGCCATGTATAGAATTGTTTGTGACAGCTTTGAAGGAAATTTCTTAAAGGAAAGCTGCTGCCTGTCTTTGACCCTTCTTCCCCCATATTCCTTGATTCTGCTGCTGGCAACATTGAGGCTGAATCACTAGCTTGTACTATGAGGATAAGAGCCATATCCTAACAATAAGCAGCAGAAAACTGGATGTCTTCTGGTATCTGATGTTAAGCTACCATATAAGCCCTGTGTTCCCTACATTTTATGCAGGAGAGACAAATTTCTTGGTTTAAATCACTTTTTTATATTAATATTTACATAAAAATTTTTCAAAAAGAATTGATGTCAGTTACTTTTTAAAATTTTTATTAATTGTGGTTACATAGGTATATATATGGGGTACATGAGATACTTTGATACAGGCACACAATGTGTAATGATCACATCAGGGTAAATGGGGTATCAATCACCTCAAGAATTTACCATTTCTTTGAGTTATGAACATTCCAATTATACTTTGAATTATTTAAAAACATACAGTAAATTATTGTTGATGGTAGTTAGCCTATCGTGATATCAAATACTAGCTCTTATTCATTCTGTCTAATTGTATTTTTGTACTAATTAACCATCCTCACTTCCCTTCCCTCTTCACCACCAGCCACTACCTTTCCTAGCCTCTGGTAATGAACATTTTACTTTCTATCTCCATGAGTTGAATTGTTTTAATTTTTAGCTCTCACAAATCAATGAGAACTCTTGAAATTTGTCATTCTATGCTTGCCTTTTTTCACTTAACGTACTGTCCAGTTCCATCCATGTTGTTGCAAATGACAGAATCTTATTTTTTTTTAATGGCTAAATAGTATTGTGTATATGTACCACATTTTCTTCATCCATTCATCTAATGATAGATACTTAGGCTGCCTCCAAATCTTGGCTACTGTAATATACTACAATACACATGGGAATGCAGATATCTCATTGATACACCAATTTCCTTTCGAGTATATACTTAGCAATGAGATCACATGGTAGTTCTAGTTTTAGATCTTTGAGGAAACTTCATAGTGGGTATAGCAGTTTATATTCCCACCAATAGTGTGTGAGTGTTCCCTTTTTTCCACTTTCTTGCCAGCTTTTATTATAGTCTGACATTTGGATAAAAGCCATTTTAACTGGAGTGAGATGATACCTTATTGTAGTTTTGATTTGCATTTGTCTGATCAATGATGTGGGGACATGTTTTCATATGCCTGTTTGCCATTTGTCTGTCTTCTTTTGAGAAGTATTTATTCAGATCTTTTGTCCATTTAAAATTGCATTTAGATTTTTTTTCCTGTTGAGTTTGAACTGCTTATATATTCTGAATGTTAATCCCTTGTCTGATAGAGTTTAAAAATATTTCCTCCTATTCTGGATTGTCTTTTCACTGTGATTGTTTCCTTTGCTGTGCAGAAGCTCTTTAACTTGATGTGATCCAATTTGTCCATTCTTGCTTTGGTTGCCTCTGCCCTCAGGGTATTACTCAAGAAATTTTTGTCTAGAACAATGTCCTGGATTGTTTCCCCAATTTTTTCTTTAATCTTATAGTTGGAGGTGTCCATTTTAAGTGTCCAGTCCATCTAGGTGTACAGTCCATTTTGGATTAATTTTTGTATATGATGAAAGATAGTCTACTTTCATTCTTCCACATATGGATATCCAGTTTTTTCTGCACCATTTATTGAAGAGACTGCCTTGCTCAGGTGTATGTTCTTGGCAGCTTTAAAAATGAGTTCACTGTAGATGTATGGATTTATCTCTGGGTTATCTCTTTTGTTCTATTGGTCTATGGTGTTTATTTATTTATTTTTTAATTTATTTTTTTATGCCAGTGCTATGTTGTTTTGGTTACTGTAGCTCTGTAGTATAATTCGAAGTCAGGTAATGTGATTCTTTCAGTTTTGAAATCTCAGAATGGTTTTGGCTACTCTGGGTCATTTGTGCTTCCACTTAAATTTTAGGATTATTTTTTCTATTTCTGTGCAGAATGTCATTTGGTACCTTGATAGAGATTGCATTGAATCTATATATTGCTTTGGGTAGTATGAACATTTAAAAAAAAGATTGTTTCTTGCAAACCCTGAACACGGAATATATTTCTTTTTTGTGTCATTTTAATTTCTTCAGTGTTTTATCATTTTCATTGTCAAAATCTCTTACTTTTTAGGTTAAGTTTATGCCTAGGTATCTTATTTTATTTGTAGTGATTATAAATAAGATTACTTTCTCAATTTCTTCTTCAGATTGTTCACCATTGGCATATAGAAATACTTAATATTACCAACTTTTGTATGTTGTATGTTGACTTTTGTATCCTGCAACATTACTGAATTTATCAGTTCTAATAGTTTTTTGGTGGAGTCTACATTTTCCAAATACAAGATCATATCATCTGCAAACAAGAATAATTGACCTCTTCTTTTCCAGTTTAGATGCCCTTTATTTCTTTTTCTTGTCTGATTGCTCTAGCTGGGACTTCTAGTGCTATGTTCAATAACAGTGGTGAAAGTAGGCATCCTTGTCTTGTTACAGATCTTAGAGGAAAACTTTCCGTTTTTCCCCAGTGAGTATGATACCAGATATGGGTCTATTGTTTATGGCTTTTATTGTGCTGAGGTATATTCCTCTTTTTTGAGGGTTATTTTAAAGGGATGTTAGACTTTATCAAATGCTTTTTCAGCATCAGTTGGAATGATCATATGGTTTTTTTCCTTCATTCTCTTGTTATAATGTGTCACATCGATTGATTTTTTTTTTTTTCCCATTGGTTGAACCACCTTTGCATCCAAGGGATATATCCAATTTTGTCATGATGAATGAACTTTTAAAAGTGTTGTTTAATTCAATTTGCTAGTATTTTCAGAATTTTTGCATCAATGTTCATCAGGGAAGCTGGCCTGTGGGTGGTGGTTTTTCTTTTTTCTTTTTTTTTTTTTGGTAACGTGTCTTTTTCTGTTTTTTGCATTAGGGTAAAACCGATCTTGTAGAATAAGATTGGGAGTAGAGTAGTTTGAGTAGGATGGGTATTAGTTCTTGAAATGTTTGATAAAATCCAGCAGAGGAGACATTAGGTTTTAGCTTTTTCTTTGGTGGGAGATTTTATTGAATTTTAGATCTCTGACTTGTTAGTGGACTATTCAGGTTTTGAATTTCTTCATGGCTCATCTATTTAGGTTGTATGTATCTAAGAATTTATTGATTTCTTCTAGGTTTTCTAATTTATTGACATGTAATTGTTCATAGTAGTTCTAATGATCCTTTTAATTTCTGCAGTATCAGTTGCAATGTCTCCTTTTTCATCTCTGATTTAATTTATTTGGGACTTCTCTTTTTCTTAGTCTGGCTAAAGGTTTGTTGATTTTTGTCTTTTCAAAAACAAGCTTGCTTGTTGTATTTTTTGTTTCAATTCTTTTTCTTTTATTTCAGTAGAAGCTTTTGCTGTTCTATAAGATGTGTCATTGGGTTGTTCAAAGTTTTTCTACTTTTTTCTTTTAGGCACTTATTGCTATAAACTTCTTAGTATTACTTTTGCTGTATTCCATGGGTTTTGGTATGCTGTGTTCCCATTTTCATTTGTTTGAAGAAATTTTAAATTTTCTGGAATTTCTTTATTGACCTGTTCATTCAGGAGCATGTT
>NW_022436970.1:113695-151738 GCF_009761245.1 Sapajus apella | reverse complement strand
TCCATTTTGTCCATAGTGAAGATAAATTTCAGTATTTCCTTGTTGGTTTTCTGTTGGGAAGGTCTGTCCAATGCTGAAATTGTGGTGTTAGTCTCCAACTATTTTGTATTTATGTCTATCCCTCTCTTTAGCTTTAATAATTGCTATACATATCTGGGTGCTCAAGTGTTGGGCGAGTATATATTCAAAATTTTTATATCCTCTTGCTGAATTGACCCCTTTATCGTTAATGACATTCTTTGTGTCTTATTACAGGTTTTTGTTTTAAAATCTATTTTGTTTGATATAAGTATGGCTACTCCTGCTATCTTTGGTTTCCATTTGCACAAAATATCTTTTTCCATTCCTTTATTTTCAATTTATGTATGTCTTTATAGGCGAAGTATGTTTTTATAGGCAACAGGTCATTGGGTCTTATTTTAACCCATTGAGCTATTCCATTGTCTTGTGGGGTAGCTGAATGGATTAAAAAGAAACCGGACCCAGTGATCTGTTGCTAGTCCATTTAACACTCTGTTATTATTTATAAATACTTACTCTTGCCATTTGTTGTTTTGTTTTCTGGTGGTTTTCTCTTCCTTTTTTCCTTCCCGACTTTTTGTGAAGGTAATTTTTCTCTGGTATGTTTTCAATTTATATTTATTTTTTGTGTATCTGTATGTGTTTTCATTTGAGGTTACTATGAGGCTTGCAAATAATGTAGCCCATGATTTTAAACTGGTGACAACTTAACACTGATTGCAAAAACTAACAAATTAGGAAAGAGAAAACAATGACAAACTTTACACTGTGACTTTAGCCCTCTGCTTTTTTGTTATTTCTATCTTACTATACTGTCTATGTTTTAAAGTTGTAGTTATCTTTGACTTGTTAATCTTTTAGTCTTCCTACTCCAGATATGAGTAGTTTATACATCACAATTATAGTGCTTTAATATTCTGTATTTATGTACTTACTATTACCAGTGAATTTTGTACCTTCACATGCTGTCTTGTTGCTCATTAATGTCCTTTTCCTTCAGACTGAAGAACTTCCTTTAGCATTTCTTGTAGGACAGATCTGGCCTTGATGAAATCCTTCAGCTTTTGTTTGCAAAAGCTATTATTTTTCTTGCATGTTTGAAGGATATTTTTGTTGGATATGCTATTCTAGAATAAAAGTATTTTCCCTTCAGCACTTCAAATATGTCATGGCACTCTTCACTTGTCTGTAATGGTTGCAGTGAGAAGTCTGCTGCCAGATGTATTGAACTCCTTTATATATTTCTTTTCTCTTGCTGCTTTTAGGATCTTTTCTTTATCTTTACCTTTGGGAATTTGATTATTAAATGTCTTATGGTAATCTTGTTTGGGTTCTATCCTGCTTGGTGTTCTGCTACCTTTTTGTACTTGAATATTGATATCTTTCTCTTGGTTTAGAAAGTTCTGTTATTTCTTAGAATAAATTTTCTGCACCTATTTCCCTTAAGGCCAGTAACTCTTAGGTTTGCCCTTTTGAAGCTATTTTATAGATCTCGTAAGTGTGTTCATTTTTTAAAATTGTTTTTGTCTCTTCCAACTGTATTTTCAAATAGTCTTCAAGCTCACTAATTCTTCTGCTTGAACAATTCGGCTTTAGAGAGACTGATACATTCTTCAGTATGTGAATTGAATTTTTCAGCTCCAGAATTTTTGCTTGATTTAAAAACAATTTAATCTGTTAATCTGTTAAGATTCAGGATTCTTTCACTGTGTTATTTTGAATTCCTTTGAATTCTCAGTCTGAAACGTCACATATCTGTATCACTCCAAGATTGGTCCTTGGTGTCTTATTCAGCTCATTTGGTAAGGTTACATTTTCCTGGATGGTTCATGATGCTTGTGGATATGTGTCATTTATCTAGGCATTGAAGAGTTAAGTGGTTACTGCAGTCTTCACGGCCTGGGCTTGTTTGTACACATACTTCTTGGGAAGCCTTTCTAACTATTCAAAAGGAATTGATTATTGTGATCTAAGTCTTTGGTCACTGCAGCTGTATCTGCATTAGTGAGCACCCCAAGCCCAGTCATGTTGTGACTCTTACAAACTTAGAGAGGGTACCACCTTTGCTTTTGGGTAAGATCTGGGAGAATACCTTGGATTACCAGGCAGAGGCTGTGTTCTCTTCCCTTACTTTCCTCCAAACAACAGAATCCCCCTCGGTGCTGAGCTGCCTTGAGCTGGTGGAATGGTGTCTTAAGCACCCCTGTGGCCACCACTGCTGGGACTGTTGTAGGACAGACCCAAAGCCAGCATAGCACTGTGTTTTGCCTAAGGCCTGTGGTGACCACTGCCTGACTAATGCCAATGTTCACTGAAGGCCCAAGGCTCTTTAGTTGGCAGGCAGTGAATCTAGCCAGGCTTGGGTCCTTCCCTTCCGGTTGATGAGCTCCCTCTACCCCAACTTAAAGCATGTCTAGAAATAACATCTGAGAGCCAGGTCCGGGAGTTGGGAACCTAAGGAATCTACTTGGTTCTCTATTCTGTAGCTGAGCTTGCACCTGTGAGCCTCTTTCTCACTCTTCCCTCTCCTTTGTTTACATAGAAGTAGTCTCTCTTCATGGCCCCCACTTCCTCGAACCCATTGCAGGTACTACTTGACTACCAAGTAGTTCACTCAAGCTCCAAGGGCTCTTTAGTCAGCTTGTGATGAATGCTGCTGGTCCTGGGTTTCTCCCTCCAGGGTAGGTCTGTAAATGCCACCCAGAAGCCAACACCTAGAATTAGGGACCCCAGGAAGCCTCCTTGGTGCTTTCGTTCACTGTGGCCATTCTGGTGCCCAAGCTGCAGGACAGTGTTCACTTTACTTCATCCTCTCCCTTCCTAAAGCAGAAGGAGTCTCTCTCAATGGTCATCAGAGCTGGGAATGTGCTGGGTCACACCTGAGGCCAGCACAGTTAGCCCTGGTTCTTACCCAAAGCCCATTGAGTACTGCCTGTACACCATTTAAGTTTATTCAAGGCCCAAAGGCTCTTTGGTCAGCAAGTGATGAATCCTGCCAGGACTTCCTTCCTTCAAGGCAGCAGGTTCCATTCTGTCCCAGAAGGTGCTTAGATATGTCTTCGGGGAGCTAGGTCCTGAAATAGAGCACTTTGCCTGATACCCTGTTCTTCTGGGCTGGTACCCTGTGGCTGGACTGGTATCCAATTTGCAAGACAGAGTCCTCTCTATCTTCTCTCTCTTCTCCTCAAGCATAAGGACAGTGCCTCTCTGTGAGCTGTGAGCTGCACTGCTTTGGGTTGGCAGAGGAGTGATGTAAGCACTCCCTTGGCCACCCTAGCTGATAAATCACTAGGTCATGTGCACCCGAAGTTCACTGGATCCAACCCTAGCACAGCACCCAGGAATTTTAGTCCTTCTGGCCTAGACTGCCTTTCAAGCTGACTGAGGTCCCCAGAGTACTTTATCCTGTGGCAGTGAGCCTTGCCAGGACTCTGGCTCTGACTGCTGGGCTGGGCAATTCCCTTCTGGCTAGCATTGGCTTACGTGCTCCCTCCATTCGTGCAGGCTGAATTCTGCCCTGTGCTGCTTTCTGCTGTGACAAGGCAGCAGAAAGTGAGTTTTTCTTTGTGACTGAGTTACAAAGAAAAGTCCCATGATGCATGTGTTCTCCATCTCCAAAGCACACAGATTTTCTCTCCAGGCCACACAGCTGCTGTCAGGGGATGGGCAGGAGGTGAATTGGCAATTCAAAGCTGTTTTTCCTACCCTCTTTAGGGCTTCTTTCCTTGTTATGATGTTAAAACCAGATACTGAGATCCCTCACCTGATTTTTGTTTGTTGTGTGGATAAGTTGTTCAATTTGGTATTTCTGCAGGGGGAACATTTGCTGGAGGGTTTTGTTAGGCCATCCTGCCTCCTCCATGTCAATTATTTTCTTTCTTCAGAATTTGATTTTGTGAGAGTTTGCCAAGTCTCAACGTTTGTGACTTGGTCAAGGCAATTGTATTTTAGCCTTTAGGACTGAGGTTGGTTGGTGGATTCTCACTCATAGTGCTACTTGCTCTCATTTCTTAAGTCCACTCTGTAACAATCTGTGGCTACTGATTACTAGAACTGAGAAATTACAAAGTCAACTTTTTGGTGGTTGGTTGATGTCATAGCCTCATTTCTTCATTTGCTCACTCATTCATTCAACATACACTTTAATAAAAAGTTAAGCTTAATTCTAAAATGTGATTCATTGCCTACAATTCTGTATTAGTCTGCATTACTATAAAAGATTACCTGAGGCTGGGTAACTTGAGAGACTTAATTGGCTCACAGTTCTGCAGGCTGTACAGGAAGTATGGTACCAGTATCTGCTCCTACGGAAGACTCAGCTTACAATCATGGCAGGAGGTGAAAGGTGAGCAGGCATAACACATGGCAAAAATGGGAGCAAGAGAGAGAAAGGAGGTGCAGTAGATCTTTTAAACAAGCAGATCTCCTGAGAACTCTCTCATCACCAAGGGGGTGGTGCTAAGCCATTTATGAGGGATCTGCCCCCATGATCCAAACACCACATACCAGGTCTCATCTCCAACACAGGATTACATTTCAACAATATCAAGTATATAGCAATTTTCCATACTTTCCAAAGCCGTTTTCTGCTCCAGTGCCTCCTTCCCACCATTTTCCCTTCTGACGAGTGACCACTATTCCCTTTGGAACAGTGCTTCTAGTTTTTGACACAGCCCCTTAGTCACAAGGATCACTTTTAGAGCAGAAATATTTTTTACATGATTTTCCTCTTCATTCTGCCCCCTACGTGTTCCCAAACGTATGAATTTATTGATTTGCAGACACATCTGCCCACCCCTTTCTGATGACTTCAGACCTTTGAGAAAATGTGTTTTATATTTTTCCATTGAAAATTTAATATGATTCTGTGGTGGGCAGTAGCTAGAGACCAAAAAAAGATTTATAGATAAAAGAGACCAGAGGAAGAAAGACATACTACACACGGAGGAAGTACTAAGACAGAACTAACAAATGTTAATTATCATCCTTATATATACAAAACTTATACATAATTTCCTTTGAACTTTTCACCTCCAATGCATGTATAGCAAATACTGAATTTTCCTTTGAGAGTCAATCTGTAAAGTTTGTGGCTAGTGTTTCAGCAGGTCTTAAAATGTTGAGTCTAGGCAATTTAACTTTTTGAATTGGTGTACACTTAGAACGTTTTATTTTGGCTTATTAGGTGAGGCTACAGGCAACTCCCAAAGCTATTGCCATAGAGACTCTTTTCTGTTTTTATTCTAGAAGAATTTTCTGCATTTAGGATTTGCTACCTGGGCTTCTCACCCAATTTAAAGGTATCCATTGTGAATAATTTTATCGCTGTGCCTGAAATTATAAATTAATGTGAGCTAATGACTCTGTGATTTATTGGATATAGCTCAGTAACATCACTCCTTTTATTTTATTGAAGTCAATTTTGTTAAGCTCTACTAAAGCTCTGGGAGTCCCTCTGGGGCATAACATTAGCCAAATGGTAAATTCAGAGTAAATCCATTGAGTCACAGTGTATTGGCTTATTATGGAGGTGTAGAAACAATGGTAAAAATGAGCATGTTGTCAACATCTGACATCTAACAGATTTTTACTGGGCTGAGTAGCAAAATACCATGTCTAAGTCTTTGATAAACCCTGTCTCCCTGCTGAGGCTTTTTATATATTCCTGCTTTGTTAATTTCTCACATAGAGTTAAGTTAATGGATATTTATTCATCACCCTCTAATATGTCCAGCAGTGTTGAACACTAGGGGTAGGTCTGAAGAACAGTTGTTCTTGTCCTAAGCCACTTCATGTCAACCAAGAAGAATGTAAGCTCCACCAAATGGGGACTGTTGTCTCTTTTTGTTGTTCATATCTCCAGTGCTCAGAGCATGCTAGATACAGAGTAAGCCCTCATTAATAAACAAAGTTAAGTAACTTAATAAAGAGTATTTTGGTTTAGCAAAAGTTAAGAAGTGCCCCAAACCTGAAAGTGTAATTTTTTTAAATCACTGTTCTTTAGAATCTGAAACTGGAGCATGCGGTAGGGGTGGAGTAGAAGAAATTAGGTAGAGGTTTCCTCTGCCAATCACTGGCACATAGATTTGTGGACCTGGAGTGCTTGCGTGTCTCAAGGGTTGAGTAGATTGAGAGTGGGGTTGAGAACTGGGTGCCATATCGTATGTGAGCTTCATCCGTGTAGGCTCAAGGTGTGTTTCAGGACATAGCTGCATGGAGCCTCAGCACTGGCAAGAACTGCTTTAGGTACCAGGTGTCTTCTACGAACATTCTGACAGGAGGCTCTCTGGCTCTGCCTGGCACTTTGAACAATGGGGGAATTCATAACTTCATACTCAGATAATTTCATGTTTGGACTGCTTTGACTATAGACAGCTTTTAGACTGAGGTAAAATATGTACATATTCACCCTAATTACACTCCCTAAAAATTACTTATGACTCTTTTTCTCTTATGGAAGCATATAATTTGAAATATCAACATTATACCTCATTCTATTTCCCTTGTCCTAGACTTCTTACTAATAAAATGTTTGCAAATAATAATTCTTAGATTGCATGTTTCACATAGGTCATGATCTCCTGATACTTCACTATCTGTCATAGTGCTATAGTCTCGAGTTTTGTATGTTACTTTTTCTTTGACTTGAGGTATATCTTCCTTATAACAGAATGCACAAATCTTAAATATACAGTTTGATACATTTAACAATAGTATATACTTCCATAACTACCATCTCGAAGAAGATACAAAACATTTCATCATTCCAGAAAATTCCCTATGCTCCTTTCCAGGTAACCTTCCCAGAGGGAGCTACTGTTTTAATTTCTATCAGCCATAGATGAGTTAGGCCTTTTCAGGGACTTCATGCTAGTGGAATTAAACAGCACACACTCTTCTGTGTTTGCTTTTGCTCAGCATTTTTTTTAAATCACCTATGTTGTCAGTAGTTTGTTCCTTATTTGTGATGAGTAGTATTACATTGTATAAATAGCTTCCTATTTGTTTTCTCATCTTGATGAATCTATGTATGTATTAATCTTTACATTAAATTTCCATAAATATCTGACTAATGTAAACTAGAAAAAGACTACTATTTCCTTGTTCTGGATTGTACTTCTGCTAACATAACTGATAAGGCTTGGCTGCGTCCCAACCCAAATCTCAGTTTAAATTATATCTCCCAGAATTTCCACATGTTTTGAGAGAGAACCAGGGGGAGATAATTGAACATGGGGACCAATCTTTCCCGTGCTAGTGAATAAATCTCACAAGATCTGATGGGTTTAACAGGGGTTTCTGCTTTTGCTTCTTCCTCATTTTTCTCTTGCTGCCACTACGTCAGAAGTGCCTTTTGCATCCCATCATGATTCTGAGACCTCCCCAGTCATGTGAAACTATAAATCCAATTAAGCCTCTATTTGTTCCCAGTTTCAGGTATGTCTTTATCAGCAGATAAAGATGAAAATGAACAAATATAGTAACACAGGATTACTTTAGATGGTACAGTATCTTTACTGCACTGTTTACATGATAATGGATTGATAAAAGCAGGGCTTTACAGAAAGATTGCTATAGGTTGAAATTCCAGATTCGCCTTTTGTAATCTGTAGGACACAGGGGAAATTATTTCATGTCTGTTTCTCTGTAGAATGGGAATAATATAAACACCTGTGTCTCGCTGATGCCTGTGGTTAGGTGCTTAAGGCATTCGGTAAATATTAGTTCCTACCGACACCTACTCACCTGCTTACCTGCTCTTGTATTGGAATTGCAATCTATGAGAGTGTACTATTGTTGCCGTATTATTGGTCTTCTATACTTGGACATTTTTATAAACTTGTACCAGATTTAGACATTTATCCCATTCATTTTCGTGTAATCCAATACATCATTCTATCCTACTGAGACCTACTGACTCTACTTGATCAACCAGCAGGGTTGCTGTCTGCATCACCTCTGTCATCTATGGATTTGATAAGCAGATTATCCATGTCTTCACCCAAGTCGCTCTTACTATTTGAACAGAACCAAGAGCAGATTACTTTAGCATAAAATTAACAAGTACTTGTTAGTTTGAAATTGATCTACTAATCAATACTCTTCGGGAACTGCTGTGCAGGCAGTTTCAAATCTGCTGAATCACATTCTTTTTCAGTTCCCTTTTTACAAGACATCTAAAGATACAATGGTACGAACCTATAGGATTCAAAGGCTTTGGAAATTTACAAACATAGAAAGCAACTTGTAACCACCTTATTGGAATATGTCTTTAGTTCATCTTTTAAAATATTCTGAATAATATTTTAATAATTGACATCATAACTACAAATTTTTACAAGGCAGTCCTTAATTTACTGTAAAAGTGTTATATAACTTGTTGAAAAATTATATTTCAGAAAAAACCCACAATAGAAATGTAATGATGTTAATATTCTATAATTTAACCATATTTTTACCTGTATTTTGTTTTTGACTTATGTGCAAAATCAGTAGCTTTCCTGATACTTTTATTCATGAAGAAAACTACACTAGATTCTTTCCTTGCATTATCACTTGTAGAATAACTTCAAAATACTGTTAGGATCCAACAAAAAATAAAGATTAAACAAATCAATCTAACACTGCATACTTTATAAACTGGCATCCTATCTTGATTTTTAAATATATCATTTTGGTTGATCTAGACAACCCCCTGAACTGGTTTGCATTTATCTAAAAATATGTGCTTTTTAGATATTCAGTGGTTTTTCTCATTCTTAAGCATGAGAACTGTACATGTGACTTATGAGGACCCTTGATATAGAAGCTACTGTTCAAAATTTCTTTCTACTTTGAAAATTAAAGACCATTTAGTTTATGTAAAAGAGAAAAAGGTGGCTGGGCATTATGGCTCATGCTCATAATCCCAGCACTTGGGGAGGCTGAGACTGGTGGATCCCTTGATGTGAGGAGTCAAGACCAGCCTGGCCAACATGGTAAAACCTTGTCTCTATTAAAGATACAAAATATTAGCCAGGTGTGGTGGGAGGTGCTTATAATCCCAGCTACTTGGGAGGCTGAGGCAGGAGAACTTCTTGAACCCGGGAGGTAGAGGCTGCAGTGAGCTAAGATTGTGCTGTTGTACTCCAGCCTGGGCGACATAGTGAGACTTCATCTTAAGGGGGTTAGGTTCGGGCGGCAAAGGGCGGGGGGCGGGGCGGTAAATTGACTTGGAAGATCCTTGAGGGCAGAGGCCATGCCATACCTTTTTCTCTACTCCTTATTAGCATTGTGCTTTGCAGGTCTTAGGAACACAATAACATTTTACTAACTTGGATTGAAGGAGAATGAAGTTCTGTTTGGCTTTTTGTACATATAATGCACATTTCACATTAGAAATATATTCAGTAGTACATAACCATGGTTATTAAACATCATCTACTTAAGTATTTCAGTATTTTGAAAATGTCAAAGGAGAAAAGGGTTTCTTCTCTTCCGTAGTTTTGTCATTGGTAATGCTGTGGTGTTTAAGATCACCCAAAGGAACAACCAGGAGGATGACATCTTCAGAAAGCTTTACAGTAACACTCATATAATCAGATTCTCTTAAAAGATACTCACACGATTCAACTTTTCTAGACAAACTCCCATGAGAATAATCTATGTGCCAGTTAGAAAGCAAATCACAACATCAACTTATATGAAGATTTTTTAATACTTGCATTCCTTGGAAAAGTGAGAACTTCTAAGACAAAATGTCCTTGGGCTGAGTCTTTAATCTGCATTCATTAGATGATCATTATTTACTGTCTTGTTTATTGGACTTCACAGTCACCTCATGGTGATTGATTCATTCCATCATTTAAAGAAGATTACTGTATTCACATATAAAGTCTACCAACACTTGTCTTTAAAAGGCATCGAAAATTGTACTTTTCTGGTCTCTTATTTTTTGTGTGCAAGGAAAAGTGAACACAATGAGGAAAAATCTAAATACAATTTTTTTATCACTATCATCATTACACATTGTTGATAATGTAACTGCAATAAACTAGAGCTTTAGCATGAACTATTTTTTGGGGGTTATTGAATTTGAAGAAGCTTTGAGAGAGATGTCTGTTTACCTGCGAGTTAGCCTAGCAGATAAATCAGAGATTTAACACCAAATTTAATACCAAGAAGTATAAGGATTTGTGATGTTTCCTAGAGGACCGAAGGTCTATAAACCAATGAATACTTTACAATAAGACATAAATATAGCATATAAAACATGCAGTGATTTAACAGAGGAGAATCTTGGTGTGTTTGAGGTTTGGCAGTGGTGAAAGAAAAATACTTGTTCTTACAAAGTTGAGGTGAAGATGGCTTTATTTTTAAAATGTTAATGAGGGCCAACTTTATAGCTTTAATTGGGCTGCAGCTATTACTGGCCTAGAAAATGAGTAGCAATTGTGGGTGGCAACTGAGGGCTAGAGTGATTTCCCTTAAGGAGGGAAAGTCCCATGGCTCCTTGGTTAAGATCTGGTTCCTTGCCTGAGAATTGTCTGTATTTGTAAATGATGGGACCAGGGAGAAATTCACATAAGACATGACCAGGAAAATGTTCTGAAATAATAAAATGAAAAAAAAAAAAAACCCAAATGAATAATTTATGATTGAATCTCATCCTAAATTCTCATTTTTTTTTAAGGAACACATGAGTGATCCGTCAGGCATGAGCCACTCTTCTTGAGGTGCCAATCTCAGCTTGTGTTGACATGACAAAAGCATTTGCAAGCCCAGTGCATTTTTCAAGTTCGATGTTATTCATTCATTTTCTTGCAGATTTGCATAGTAAGTCATGGCCAATTTGCTCAGCAATAGAAATGCTCTATGCATGTCCCTTTCTCCCAAGAGCCCTGACTTCAGCGAAGTTGCCTCAATAATAACTTCAGATTCATAGTACGTACCTGAAATCTCCACAGACTATGTTCTACTTCTGTCACCTCTCCCCTGAAATCACCAGTAGAGTCCAGCGTAGGTCAAATGTCTAACCATCCCTACTCTTTCACAATATTCTAAAGCTTCATCTATTAATTGAGAATGGATTGAGGGGGAACAGAGACCCTCCCATGCTTTTTGCTAGAACAAGATTACTCTCTAATTGAAAGAATCACTGGCTAGCATCTGTCAGCTTCAGTTTGGGCTTTGGCACTGGCTTTTCTAGGTTGCCTTAAAAATGCATAAAGAAGCAATGAAAATGGACCTTGGCGGAAACCAATGATTTGTATGGGACACATCCCATTAAAAACAGGAAAAAGGGATTTGTGAAGGGACTCTCCTTCTGTATAGATGAAAATAGTGTTCATGATTTATATTTTTCCTGATCTACCAGAAATGCAACAAAGACCTCTATCTAAGGGCCTAATCTGATTGTGATTGTTTCTCTTTAAACAGGTTTTTGAAAAGTAATCAAATAGGCTTTTGAAATTTATGTGCACTGTTAGCTGAATCATATTTTGATTTGATCAAAATCAAAATATTTTGATTCCTATTCTTTGGGGGGGGCATTAAAGAATAGGAAATGCACATAATCCTTGAATGAAATTCTAATGTAAGAAATCTATGCTTTAAAATTGAAAACACATGTCAAGGGATGTTTACTACAGCATTTTCTTGTGGTCTATATAACCTGAAATAACCTGATTGTTAACTAGCAGAAGAGTGATACATAAGATTGAATATTACATGGCAATTAATGAGTGAGAGTTATACAAGTCCCTCTGGAAGATGGATAAAAAAGTTCATTGCAAAGTGCTATCATAATTTAATTAAAAATGAACCAATAAAAATCATACATGTGGAAAAAGGTATGAATACGTATACTCCAAAATGCTAACATCAGTTACCCAAAGGGCATGAAATTGTCAAGGTGAGAGTCCTGACATTTTCTGTATAAACATCTGCATAGTTTGCAGGTGTATTAGTTTGTTGGAGTGGTCATAACAATTACTGCAGATTGGATGACTTAAACAATGGAAATTTTTTCTCTCACAGATATATCTGATGGCTGGAAGTCTGAAATCAAGGTGTTGGCAGGGTTAGTTCCTTCTAGGGCTGTGAGGGAGGGATCTGTTCCAGACCTCTCCCTTCATCCTCTGTCTTGTAGATGACTGTCTCCTCCCTGTACTGTGTCTCCTTACATCATCTTCCCTGATGCATGTCTATATCTGTGTCCAACTTCCCATGTTTGTAAGGACACAAGTCTTGCTGGAATAAAGCTAGCTAATGACCTAGCTTTAACTTCATTATCTCAGTATAGATCCACTCTCTAAATTAGATCACATCCTGAGGTACTGGAGGTTAGGACTGTGACATTTCAGATTGCAGGAAGGTGGGGGAACATAATTCAACCCATAATGGCAGATTTTTTTTTTTGTAATTTTTAAAAAATTAAAAACAAGGCAACTACAAAGGAAAGAACATAGGGGTTATAATTAGAGAGGTACATACATTCTTTCTAGACTTGTTTCTGCCACTCTGCAGCTGCCCTTAGGCAAATCATCTCACTGCTTTGGTGCCACTTTGATTTGTAACGAAGGTGTGACTTAACTGATATCAGATCTATGGAGTCTGCATCTCTATATGACATGACCCATTTTTCTGGATCAAGGGAATCCTCTTCCATTGCTGCTGGCAAAACATGTAGGTTCTAAGCCAATGTATCCTCTCCTCATCATTGTAGCCTGGGATTCAGGCAGCTCAGATCTTAGATTTTTTTTCTTTTCCTTTTTTAATTATTTTAGAATTGACAATTTTATCTGTTTGTCATGTACAACATGTTTTGAAATATGTATAAACTACAATGGCTAAACTGAGCTAATTACATAGGTACTACTTCACATATTTCTTTATTTGTGATAAGAAAGCTTAGTTTACACTCAGTGATGTTTCAAGAATACATAGTTATGGCTGGGCACAATGGCTCACACCTGTAATCCCAGCACTTTGGGAGGCCGAGGTGGGCGGATCACCTGAGGTCAGGAGTTTGAGACCAGCCTGGCCAACGTGGCAAAAACCCGTCTATACTAAAAATACAAAAAGTTGGGCATAGTGGCATGCATTTGTAATCTCAGCTACTGGAGAGGCTGAGGCAGGAAAATTGCTAGAACCTGGGAGGCAGAGGCTACAGTGAGCCCAGATCGTGGCACTGCACTCCAGCCTGGGCTACAGAATAATCCTGCCTCAAAAAAACAAAAACAAAAAACAAACCCATAGGTATTAGTAGCCACTACATTGTTCTGTGCATCTCTTGAACAAATTTCTCCTGTCTAATTGAAACATTTGTACCCTTTGACCAACATCTCCCCAGCCCTACTGGTAACCATCACTCTCTGCTTTGAATTCAGTCTTTCTAGATGTGACATATAAATGAGATCAGGTGGTATTTGTCTTTCTGTGCCTGACTTATTTTACTAAATGTGATGTCCTCCAGGGTCATCCTGTTGTCACAAATAGATCTTAGGTTTTTCAGTGAGTCAAACCTGTGGCATCCATCTAGTGAAAAAACCCTGATGTTTGCTAGGTGGTTTCATTGCAGCCAGCCTGCCCAAATACTTTGTCATGAGTCATTCCATGAATTCCTTAGCTTTGCAACTTGCCCTAACTCCATACAGTACTCTGCTTTTCATGTCCTCAGATCTTGGGAATATCTAGTTAGCAGTGGCTTCCCTACTAAAGGATTTTTTTGTTTTCAGCCCAGAACATCCTGGGGCCCCTTTAAATTCTATCATGTGATCTTGCTCCTATATGTAAGCCCAATTTAATAATGGAGTTTTCCTAGAAATCTGTGGTTCTTAATTCAAGTGACCTTGGAGGAGAGTGAATACATTTTCCAAAGAATAGCTGATGGACCAAATCTATCTGAGAAGAGGAACAAAACCAACCCTGGCCCCCCTTTCTTGTAAAATCCTGCAAGTTAGATTTCACTGTGCTCTTTTGGTTGCCCTCAAATAACATAGCTCAGAGGTCATTTACACTGATGGGCCAAATCCTCCTTTTTAGGCTGCAAAAGTCACTCCTGCTGATGCCTGGCAGTAGCAGTCTGAGAGATGACAGAGATGTTTGCTTTACCCAACAGCTCAAGCTCTTTCAGGTCTATGGATGAAGGATGTCATTTCAAATAAGACAAAGGAGCAGAGTCTTCAGATGAAGCACAGGAGGCTTCTATCTGTTCATTCTAATCGTGCTGACCACAGCAGTTCTGGCATTAAGGTGATCCAAAATATAATTTGCCACAGAGACACAGAGTTACAGATAGTTTTAATGGACTGCTATCAAAACAGTGCTAAATATGTTTGAGTGGCTTTACTTATACAATTCTTTAATCAGGGACACTGAACTGGATGATACAGTTTGAGAGCTGTGTTAAAGCACATGGATGAGTATATTGTCAAAATGAGTATGATTAATATATTTTGCACATGTAATGATATGTTTATGTTGCTTTTTTTTTTTTCCAGTACAACTTTTACTTGGTTTTATTATTTTTACTTTCAGGAATTTCTGAATTAACTGAATTGAATGGGAATTAAAAATACAAAGTTAAATTTTTAATTTCTGGATTTACAGCATTTACGAATTCCATTGATCAATCTGCAACTTTTGTTACAGATTAACTGTAAAGGGGTAAAGTATTAGTGCTAAAAGGGACACCTGGGGTGGATCTGGGTAACTGTTAAAGATCCTCACTGCAGGCTGGGTGTGGTGCTCACGCCTGTAATCTTAGGACTTAGGGAGGCCGAGGCAGGTGGATCACCTGAAGTCGGGAGTTTGAGACCAGCCTGGCCAATGTGGGGAAACCCCATCTCTATTAAAAAAAAAAATTAGTGGAGGGTGGTGATGAATGTCTGTAATCTCAGCTGCTTGGAAGGCTGAGGCAAGGAAATCACTTGAACCAGAGAGGTGAAATGAGCTGAGATGGCGCCATGGCACTCCAGCTTGAGTGATAAGAGCAAAACTGTCTACACACACACACACACACACACACACACACACACACACACACACACACACGAGAAGATCCTCAGTGAGGAGAGTAAAGACTCCTTACTTAGTATGATGGCTGATTTATCTAGTGGGAAAGCCAAACTGAGTTTAAGACCACTTGCTTGTTAGTTCACTGCTGTATAATTAGGAAGAGTCAGGCCCTACCATTGGGTTTGGATATTTGGTTATAGTGCTCTCGTGTCTCACATGAAAGAGTTTAGCTGGATAAACAATCTTTTTATAGCTGCACTGTGGAAATAGAAAAGTTTAGGTATTTATTCTGTTTATGCTGTCTGTATACAAAGTGATAGAATCTGTGAAGTCTCCAGTTGGTACTTGAATGGTAATGAAGCATGCACTCATGTTCTTATCAAGGACATGCACAAAATGGCAAAACACGTGTAAATCCATGTCGTAAAGAAGCTGCTGTCGTAGGGCTATTTGCAAAGCTCACTGTGGCTCCATATTTGTGTTTCTGACTTTCATATTTTTTGGTCTTCATTTTCTCTTGTAGGTTTATGTTGTGCGTCTACAATGGACACCATATATGGGAGGACAAGTCTATTTGGTCCTTATAAACCATCTTTTCGTGTTCTGTATCCACATATAACCTGCTTCAGATTAGTTACATTCCTTAAGAGCTTATTGGTGAAAGGATCTATGATACAATATCTTTGCATTCTTCATAGTGCTTGTAGTAGGTGTTTGATGTGTGTTACTGAATAAATAAATGCAATCATGTAAGTGTTTATTAAAGAACAAGTAACTTCATTATTTTAGAAATAGAGTTAAATTTTTCCTCTTAAAGGCCTTTGTGTTTTGATATAAACTTTTTCCTCGTGACACTCAAAACGATGCCTTAGATGGGTCACTGAAAAGCCTGTAATCATCAGTGCCAGTAAGAAGAGTCTGATTTCCTTTTGGTTTCCCTCCATTGAATTATATCCCATGTATAGACATAGATACTAGCAAACAGCCTGAGAACTGATCCTACTTGAAACATTTTCAGCTTAGAGAGCTTTTCCAGTAAAATCCTAAAAGACTCACATTCTTTGTTTCCTACCTTACTATGTCTTCAGGCATCTTTTTGGTTCCACTAAGGATTACTAATGGAAAGGAAGAAAGAAACATTTCAACTCAACAAAGTAGTATGCGGGAAACATAGCCTTTCAGTCTGATAGATTTATATCTCGGCAAAGGCCTGAGAAAAATTAATCTGATTGCATAGTGAAAAAGAACTATGTTGACTAACATGAATGAAATAGAGTACTTCTCTCATAAAAGTACTTCTCTTCTTCTCACCAGAGAACAGGTGTTCAGTTTGTTTCATTCATTACTTTATTCCTATAACCTAGAGGAGGGTACATAGTAGGTTCTTAACCAATGTTGAATGGTTGAATAAATAATGTGATAGAATTTTGGTATCCACTTTATTAGATGAAGAAAAAAATTTTAGTTCAATCTCCAGAAAACTGAGGTAACTATCTCTACTATTTTGGTTTAGAAGCAATAATTTTATATCAAAATTGAATAACAAAGTGTTTAATCTGATAGTTTTTGCACAGTTTCTTTAATCTCGCATCTTTTGATTAAATCTCTTTTAAGCTTTTAATTTCGAGATAACCGCAGATTCACGTAGAGTTGTAAGAAACAATATAAAGTTTCCATGTACCCTTTCTCCATTTCTTCCAGTGGTAACTTGAAAAAACATAGTACAGTATCATAGCCAATGTCCTGTACAGGACATTTTCATCATCACAAGGATCTCTCATTTGCTGTTTTATAGATACAGCTTCCTTCTCCTTCCCCTTCCCTACTTCCCAACCTCTGACCCCTAGCTGATCTTTTCTACATTTCTGTAATTTTATTTGTTTGAGATGAAATCTTACTTTATTGCCCAGGCTGGAGTATAGTCATGCAATCTCTGCTCACCCTAGCCTCTGCCTCCCAGGCTCTAGCAATTCTCCTGCCTCAGCTTCCTGAGTAGCTGGGATTACAGGTGCCTGCCACCATGCCCAGCTGACTTTTTTGTATTTGAGTAGAGATGGGATTTTAGCATGTTGGCCAGGCTGGTCTTGAACTTCTGACCTCAAGTGATCTGTAGATCACTTGGCCTCCCAAAGTGCTGGGATTATAGGCATGAGCCACTGTGCCCAATCCACTGTTCCATAATTTTGTCATTTTAAGAATGTTGTATAAATGGAATCCCAGAATTGCAACCTTTTGGGAGCGGCTTTTTTTCATTCCACACCAGTTCCTAAAGATTCATCACAGTTGTGGTAGCAGGTAGAGGTGAAGGCTTAGCTTGCTGTTGCACCGCATGGGTACTCCCCTGGTGCGGAACTCAGGCTACCACCTATTTCTACTGTGCAGGGAAGGGATATGATCAGCTCCCTACCCAGCTCCATGGACACAATGCTGGCAGGGGAACAAAAACACTACGTGCTTCCTGTTTGGGGGATGCAAGGTTAACTCTCTTCCTGGCTATGTAGAGACCATCCAATGGGGTAATTGGATCACCCCTGTCTGTTTCTCTGGGGAGGAGGTCTGGGTGGGGAGAGTGCATGCTAGATCCACTTCCTGCTTGGCCCTGCTGCAACTGTAGGCTCCTATCTGGAACATACAGGAAGCAATACAGAAACCCAGGGAACTTGCTTCCATGGAGTTCCACAAAGCCTAAGTCTGTTAGATTGTCTTCCTCCTCCTGTTCACCTTTCAGAGTCTTCCTATGCTTGTGTTACATCCAGGTTTTTCAGTTGCAAGAGGGAGGACGTGGGAGGAATGAGCTACTCCATCTTGGCAGAACCAGAAATCTCTGAATCCTCTTTCTCAAGAGAACTCTATACAATTTTTTTCAGTACACTTTATGAAATGTTAACTTCCACGCATTTGTTTTTATACTGTTCTGGAGTGTGTAATTTCTATTGCTATTCAGTGTATACTGTACTCAAGTATCTACATAAAATTCTTTAAGACTTTCATCAGGGTTAGTATTTAAGGATGAATTGATAGGTCATCTTATGGCAAAGAAAATTATGTAGTTCTTTCTAAAATGGTCTTATTTATAACTGTTACTTTACATGATACTTAAAAACATCACTCACAGACAATATGATGGAAACTATGTGTCATCTTGGCATTCTGGAAGACTTGAAAGAGAATTACTCATGATTGTGGAGCAATTTTGTGATACTTCTAAGTGGAAGGGGTCAAGATATTTTATGATCTTCTAAAATCCATCTGAAATGTTTTCAATATTCAGACTACATATCGATCATACATCATTTTACTTGTTTTCAGGAGGTTCCTTTTCACTGTCTTATTTCTTCTTATATCTTCTTTCTATTAAAGCACCGTGACTCTCCTATTTCTTTGTGGAATTGAAGTAATTTTCAGTGTATCTTCCTATTATGTGCAGAGATTAGAGAGGGGCCAAAAATAATACTAAGAAAGCTAATTAGCTTTAGCAATGAAGCTTGTCATCTGGAGCTTAGACCAACTGACCTTTCCTGAAACAAATCTTTCGAAAAATAACCTCTAAAAGGCCCAAATCCCTAGAGGCAACTAAACTGGATGTCATTAATTCAGAACAAGAATTCTAAGCAAGGATCTCTCCAGATAAAGGGACCGTAGAAGAAATTAAATTGTCCAGTGGTTTTGATATATATTGGACAATCTGAACCCAATTTACAATTTTAGTCTGACATTCATAGGGCATCTGAATATTTGCACATGTAAACATCCACATTTATTACAAATATCAGGACCAGAAAGTTAAGGAATATATTCAATACATTGAAAATAATACCTTATTTATATTATATATAGTAATTGTTTGATAAGTATTTGTTGGATGGAACAGTGGTTTGGGCCATTCAACTTTCTTCACATTAAAAACTTTTGGGCTGTTCTGCCACTGGTACCTGAGTCATCTTCCTAAACGGTTTTTTCATCACATTGCCCTGATTGTATTCTCAGTCAGGCATTAGCAGCTCACAAGGAACTGATCCTATCTTATCTATTCCATTTGCTTTTGCAATAGGAGAGTTTGCCCTGAAAATGCTCCCTTCAATTCTAGTTATGTTGGTTTCCCCATGGCTTTACATCTGTGCTAATGGCATTCCTGTATCTGTTGATGTGAGATCTTTGCTCTGTGTAGCACCAGACCCCAGTGAGCAGTGGGGTCTCCTGCCTTCTTTTGTTCTCTCATTCTCATTTGCAGCTAAAATTCCAGCTCATTTCTCACTCTTCCATAATGCCGTCTGTAAGTACTTCAATATATGCTGTTATATTCTTGGTATAATTGTTAACACATTACACCTCAAATTTACTTAATTGCATATGATCTCACTTTTTTCCCTAATTTTATTTTTTATCCTTCCTACCAATGCCACTGTTGCTTGCCTTGATGGGGCCAAATCTGCGCATAATAGGCAACTCCTTCCTAGCCCTGGCCTGAGTTGTAATTGCTCAGAGCCTTGCAAGACAGTGCCTCCTGGTTCTGAAATTCTGATCATCTTATATACTACTATGGACTTTTCTCAGGATTTGGCTTAAAAGTCATTTCATCAGAGAAGACTTTTCTAATCCACTGACTAGGTGAGGTCACCCTGTTAATACTCTGGAGCATTTCTCTTTCATAACACTTGTGAAATTTTATTTAACATATGTAATACATATTTATATTACATATACATTTATGTATATTATATAAAACATATGTAATATATAGATAGGGTCTTACTCTGCTTCCCAGGCTGGAGTACAGTGGCAAGACCTTGGATCACTACAGCTTTGAACCTGAGCTCAAGCAATCCTCCCACCTCAACTTCCCCAGTAGCTGGGATTATAGGCATGTACCACCATGCCTGGCTAATTTTTAAATTTTTTTGGTAGAGCTAGGGTCTTGCTATGTTGTCCAGGTGGGTCTCAAACTCTTGGCCTCAACTGATCCTCCTCCCTCTGCCTTCTAAAGTGCTGAGATACTTGAGCTGCTACACCTAGCCTGCTTTTTAAAAGTACATATTACTTCATTCAGTTCATCTAATAAATATCTAAGATGTGCCAGGTAGTGTTTCAGGGGTTAGTGAGAGATTAGTAACAAAACAAATGCAACTCCTTGGCATTATGCCATGCATTCTTGTGGGATGAGAAAGACACTAAAAAAGAGATGAACAATAAAAATTAATAAGTAACATTAGATACATCCATCAGCATAGGCTAAACTATGCTGTAGTATCAAGCAAGCCCATAATCTCAGTGGCTTAACATAAAATTTCTGAATCATGAAAAATGTGCTGTAGGTCTGGGTGACTACCCAGGGAAACTTTAATCTCTGTAGTTCTTCTACAATCTGGAATGCTTTAATCTTCAACACCTCAATCTGAAAATAAATTCAGCTTCATGATTGCCAGTTTTGGAAGTAATCACTAGGAGTAACTTTGAGTAACTGTACTGAGAATTAAATACCTTGGTGTAGAAATGGCACGCGTCAATGCTGCTGATGACCCACTGGGCAGAACTAATAAGATGTCTTCATTTCTATGGTTGTACGTTGGGGGTGCAGGGAAGATAAATTCTTCTGTATGCTTGAAAGGAGAGGAGAACCAGATATGGGTGAGTGTCCGCAGCCTTTACCATATAAAGATAATGTTCTGGGGTAAAAATAGAGCAAGATAAGGAGAGTTTGTAATGCATGGTGAGAAAGGGTATTACAATCTAGGTTTCACTTACAAGATGACATTTTAGCAAAGATTTGAAGGAAGTGGAGGAGTAAGCCATGTAAGTATGTCAGAAAATGGCACTCTGGAGAGTAACAGCCAGTGCAAAGGTCTTGAGGCTGAAGGATGAGTGATATGTCTGAGAAAGGGCAAAAAGTCCTGTTTGGCTCCTGCTGAGTGATCAGGAAAGAGAATATGTATACACTAGAAAACTACCGGTGGGAGCAGCAACCAGATGATGTAAGGCCTCAGAAGCTATTTTAAGGACTGAATTATTGCAGGCCCCCCCACACAGACACACATGTCACTACTGAGGTGTAGTTCACATATTCATAAAATTAACCCATTTTAGGTGTATACAATTCAGTGGTTTTTAGTTTATTAAGCTATGCAACCATTACCATAATCAATCTTGGGACACTGTCTTCATCCTGAAAAGAAATCCATACCCATTAGAAATCACTCCTCATCCTCCACCAGCCTTCCCAGCCCCATTTCTATAGATTTGTCTATTCCGGACATTTTCTATAAATGGTATAAATGGAATCATATAATACGTGGGCTTTTGTGACAGGCTTTTTTAACTTGGCATACTGTCTTTAAGGTTCATGTTATACATATCAGAATTTCATTCCTTTTCATGGTAGTCTTTGTATATTGGATTCCATTTTATCTGTTTATCAGTTGATATACCTTTGGGTTGTTTCCACATTGACCATTATGAATAATTTTGCTGTGAATATTCATGTGCAAGGTTTTATGTGGGCATATACTTCCATTTCTTTTGGGTATATACCTAGAAGTGGAATTACTGGGTCATATTGTGACTGTTTTAACCTTTTGAGGAACTGATACAGTTTTTCAAAGAAGCTTCACTGTTTTTAGGTTACAGCCAGCAGTGTATGAGTTCTTCAGTTTTGCCACATGACAGCATTTGTTATCAGTCTTTTTTGGTTTGAGCCATCCTAGTGTGTATAAAGTGGTACCTCATTGTGGTTTTGATATGCATTTTCCTGACAGCTAATGATGATGAACATCTTTTTATGTACTTGTCTGCCCATATATATATAAATTTTTAAAAGATACGTCTGTTGAGACCCTTTACCCATATTTTAATTGGGTTAAGGACTTTAGCTTCTCTCCTGATAGAAATTGGTAGCTACCAACATTGTGAGCAGTTGAATGGAATAATCTGACTTAGTTTTAACAGGAGCCCTAATTGTGGCGTCGAGAATAGACTGAGGGGAGGTAAATGTGTAACCAGCTAAGAGAATATTGTAGTAATCTGGTTGAGAGACGATTGTGACATGGACTAGGGTAGTAGCAGTAGAATCAGAAATAAATGTTTGGATTACAAATATATTTTGTAGATAGAGCTAACAGTATTAGTTGACAAACTGTAAGGCTAAGAAAACAATTAAAGATGACTCCACAACTGTGGCCAGAACTTCTGGAAAGACAGCCTCCAACACCTGAGATGAAAAAGATTGTATGTGAAGCAGGTCTAGAGAAAAACTTAGCTTTATTTTTTTTAATTGCCACCATTCTTCATGAGACCTCAAGCTTCTTGAGGTCAGAGACCATCCTAGTCATGTTTATCACATCATCCCCAGCTTGAAACATGTTCCTGGCATAAATAATGAGTAACTAAACAAAGACAAGAACGATACCTCTTTAAAAAAATTTTTTTTTGGCAATAGGTACACAAATCTAATACATTAATACTTACTCAATTTTCTTGTAGTGTTTTAAAATGATTTCACTAATATGCTCAAGAGCATGAATTTTGTAGCCAGACAGTCCTGGCTACATATCAGTGTGACATTGGGCACATTGCCTAACTACACTGAGCCTCAGCCTTTTTTTGTACCTTAGGGGGCTAATAATACTCAACGCACAAGGGTTCTCTGAGTATTAAATGAAAATATTTGTAAAGCCCTTAGCACAAACCTTGTCACAGGGAAGAAGCTGTTCAAATGATTTTTTTCTGTACATATAGGTAGACACATGTATATGCACACACAACATCTCTGCATACATGCACATGAAGTACAATACATATTTAGCATTTTGAGTTTGTGTGTCAAAGCTATACATTTCATATAGGGCTGAACTATTTGCTGCCCCAAATGCTATTTTTTTTCTTACATCAAATGCAGAGGGAAAATTACAGAATTTGGAGCTAAAAGTCTGGGTTTGAACTCCAGATCCATAGCTTATTACCTTGGAGGCTTAATCTCGCTGAGATTCCATCTTCTCATCTGTAAAATGGTGATGACGATGACAACTTCAATCCTTTGTATATCTAAAAAGGTAAAGGGAAGGATAACAGTGGAATGTATATAATAGTGCTGTTAATATTATGCAAGTCTTTGTGTACTTAATGCTACATGTTAAAGTATTTATTATCTTCACAACTTATTTTACGCTTGGGAGATGATCATTTAAGATAATATTTTATCAGTGACTCCTGAGAAAATAGGAAAAGCATAAAAAAAACTTTTATTGGAAACACAACATCTAATAATTTGTTAAAGTGTCTATAGCAACAAAATAATGAAAATCCAAGACACGACTTTAGTGGAGGCAATGGTGTGGAACCCACAGTATTTTTCTTGGGTTTTAGTCAATGACACGTCAGACTCATTATGTTTGATTCATTGGAGTTTGGTGTCTGAAGCTGAGAACTGCACTTTCTGTAAGCAGTTGTGAAAGAAGAAATGATGCTACAAATGGACAGCTCAGCATCTTCACTGTTTGAAGCTCAGGTCACTGAGAGGATGTTTGTATTGAAAAGTGTTGGACATCTTGCTGTTTTGGCCTTGAAGCACATTTATTTGTATCTGAGGTGTGTAGCACATAGGGACTTAATAACAGATATCTGTTGTAAACCTTCACTCATTACTTCCTGGATATTTGGTCTTGGACCATTGTTATGTGGGAAGTGTGAGAATTGGGAAATTAATAAGGCAGACAATCTACTGATATCCCTAATTTTAAAATGCATCAAAAGGTAAAAGGTAAGTGGATAGAGGGGAGAAGAAGATTGATACATGGATAGATAAGTGATAAAGCAAATATTCTAAAATATTAAATGTGGAATTTAGGTGGTAGGTATCTGCATGAACTGTATAATTTTCTAAACTTGTTTGAATTATCTTTATAATAAAAGTATTTTAAAGAGTAAACAAAGTAGAACTATAGTGAGAAAAACTAGTTAGGTTCTTTGCTTTTTCTTAAGAATCATGGTATCAATTAGCCTGACACAGGACAAATACTGCATATTCCCACTTATATAAGGACTATAAACTCATAGAAGCAGAGATAAACCAAACTCATAGAAACCAAACTTGTAGAAGCAGAGCAAAGAATGGTGATTGCCAATGACTTGGGTTAGAAGGGATGAGGAAACAGGTATTAGTCAAAGGGTAGACAGTTTTAGTTATGCAAGATGGATAAGTTTTAGACATTTCTGTACTGGATAGTGACTAGAGTTGACAATGCTTGTACACCTGATATCTGCCCTCTCAGCAAATTTTTATGTTAAATACTTTTATCACAAAATCGGGGTAAGAAGAAACTTTGGAGGTGATGCAATGTTTATGGCATTGATTGTGGTGATGGTTTCATGTGTGTTTGCAAACTCAGGTTGTATACATTAAGCATGTACAGCTTTTTGTGTGTCAATCATAATTAAAGTGACTTTAAAAAAAATTGTGTACAAGAAGGCAGTGTTAATAAAATAAGTATGTTGAACTTCTTCCTATTTGCTTAGAGTATGAACCAGAAGAGACTAAGTAATGTGCCATGACAAATTAATCTGTAAATCTTAGTGACTCAGTACCACAGTTATTTCTCTCTCATGTCCAATGCAGGTTGACTTGGGTTCTGCTCTAGGACCTAGACTGACAGAGACTCCACTATTTGCAATGTTACCAATCCTCAGAGAAACAGAATATTTCAAATACTGGGAAGTACTGTCTTTTCTGTGCTTATCAAGTAAAGGAAAATTTGGTATTGGTAAATACTAGTATATCTTTTATGAGCAGACTGAATATGAAGCAGAGAGCTCAATGTCTATTGTTTCTTTCATCTTATTTTCTGCTAATAGACACAAATTGTCACGCCTATAAATACCAAATCTTTATAAAATTTGAAAACCCAGAATCCTGGAGAAAAAATGATAATACACTGACACATTGTAGGGGTTCAAATATTTTATGTCTTTCATTAGCATGGCTAGATTATGTGCTACCATTCCAATGTTCTCAGAATTTATCAGTAGATCAAGAAGATTCAGCACTTTCTTTGTACCCGAACTCTCTATCACCAAACGGAAATAAGACGTGGATCCTTCCCTTAATGCACAATAATTCATAAGCTAATGGGTATAGGATAGAGAACAGCAATTACAGATGCAATCAAAAGCTTAATTGTCATAGACACTATAAATAAAATTCGGTTGAAAATGACTATCATGGCAATAGCAATATTTGGAGTAATAGTAATAACTAACAGTAGCTAAGGCTAACATTGGGCCTACTATGTGTCAAACAATGTTCTGACTCTTTGATAAATATTACTTCATTGAATGCCCTATCAACCTTGTGGGGTCAGTGCCATAAATAATGGCTACTTAATGGAGAAGCGGTGACTTGAGCTCTCTCTCTGAAACATGGTGACACTGAACAAGAAGAGGGGATGGATAGGAGTTGATAGGGAAGGGAGTTGTATGCATTACATTACAGAGACCTGGTCAAAGAATATGGTCAGGCAGGAAGGAAGCTGCTTTAAGTCAAGGTCTACGAGGGAAGGAGTTGGATAAAGATGGCATGATCAGACTAAAGGGACCTTGGGAGCTGTAGAAGTGCTCAGTTTTTAAACTTTTTTCTTTGCTTTTGTGTTTGTGTAAATGACGGGCCTAGTTGACATAGAATATATAATTTTAATGATGTTGTAAAGCATGTCTGTGACAAAAGATAGAAGAATAGATGCATATTAATAAAACAGTGATAGGAACAGTCTCCAACTTTGCCTGACTTTTTATTAAAAATGGAAGGTAGAATAGTAGCAAACAGAGTCCAAATGTGCCCTGTATGAGAAGTTTGGGCCAACTACGAAGTTTACAAGATGTAGTCCCCAGAACTGCCCTTAATTCAGACTCCAAATGCAAGTTTGAGAGGTTCTACAAAATCATTCTCCAGTTTGATAATTCACTAGAAAGACTCAGAGAAAGCTGTTACATAGTCATGGTTATGGTTTACCTCAGAGAAGGATACAGATTAAGATCAGCCCAATGAAGAGATACATAGAGCAGAATCCAGGAGAGTTCCAAATGAGGAGTTCCTGTTACCTTTTACCCATGTTGCATCACCTCTCAGCATCTATGTGGGACAATACATACGGGGTACTGCCAACCAGGGAAGCTTACCTGAGCCTCAGTGTTGAGACTTGCTATTGGGACTCCCTTGCATAGGCACGATTGATTGTCCATGTAGTTGATTTCTACCTCCAGGCCAAATCTGATACAGTATACAGAAAGCCACCACATTGTATATTGTTGGTCTTTGTGGTGTGGCCAGGGCCCACTCTAAGACCTTATGGATGTAGCCAGCCCTCACCCTAAAACATATAGTTGGACTATCTAGAATAACTCCGTATTTCCAGCAGACAACACTTCTGTGAGGCATAATATTCAAAGGGCTCAGAAATTACCTCCCAGAAGTCCAGGACAGAGGCCAGATCTCTTATTTGGTCAGGGCGATATTCTTTACTACATACTCTGATACTAAAACACTTCTAGTTAATATTTAATGTCTCCCAAACAATTGTGCAATGCAAAAAAAAAAAAAAACCCCCCCCCCCCAAAAAAAAAGAAAAAACCCTAAGAACCCCAAAGCCAACTCTTTAGCTTTTTGGAAACTGGCATACAAATTGTCTTCTTTATGTATCTTTTACAGAAAAATGCCATTGAACAACTTTGAAGGAAGTTTCCACTAAAATTTATTTGTAATTTCTTTGTAACAGCTCAGTAAAAATTCCTGTATAGCATCCTCTATGCTGCTTCACCAGTAGATTCTGTGGCCACAGTGGGAGACAGACAGGTCTATCTCCCTACTTGACATTTTTGTGATTGTAGTGGGTCTAGGCAATGGGAGATGGAACATAGCACTGGCTGGGCTTCTGAGGTATGAGTGTACCCAGAGTGACAGTTTTCAGGGCAGGACAGGACATGTTCAGGGGCAGGGCTGCAACTGAGACTTTGCTTAGAGCCAGGAGCTACAGTGAGGCTGCTTAAAATACAGGTCTGAGTGGCAGTTGTATAGTGGGCTCAGATCAGGGGTAATTATAGACCAGGTTGGCACCTGGTGAGTCGTCAGTAGTCAGGGCCAGAGTAGTAGAGGCAGAATCTCACACCAAGCAGGAAAGAGCATTGGTGGCTTCAGCAGTGTACAGTGAAATATTGCTTAGCTGTGCTGCTCAAAACCTGGTTGGATCTTCCTGTGAGTCTGTTCAGATAACCATTTAAAGTGTAAGTTCTAGTATCAGACTACCGGGATTCAAGTCATAGTGCTGCTCATTGCTAATAATGCAATCGGGGCAATTTACTTCTCTCTGCCTGAATTTCCACATTTGTTAGATAAAGATAAAATCCATTTCCTGTGTTTTCTGCTCTTATTTTTGTTTTATCATTTTTCTTTGGGTTTAATTTGCTATTTTCTAGCTTTTTAAAATGAAAACTTAGATTTTTATTTTCAGTCTTCTATGTACCTTTAAAGCTATATATACATTTCCCCATAACCAGATCCTTAATTATAACTCACTTTGACATGTCATATCTTTATTAAATTCCATTCAACATTTTTAAACTTCCATTATGATTTCTCATTTGAGGTATGGATTTTTTTGGAATTGTTTTATTTCTAGTTAGCTTTCTGTATGTTTTTCCTAGTTGCAGTCCACTATAGTCAGAAAACAGGCCTTAGTATTATTTCAGTGCTTTGAAATTTGTTGAGACTTGTTTTATGGATTGGCATATAGCTTATTTTGGTAAATGTTCCAAAAGAACTCTAAGCTGTTTGATATAGTCTTTTATTGTTGTCAGTTAGGTCAATTTGGCTTATATAGGTTGCTTACATTTTCAATATTGTTACTTTTTTTTTTTTTTTTTTTAATGGTCTCCATATTCTTTCAGTTACTGAGCAAGGTGTGTTAAATTCTCCAACTATGATCAATGCTTTTTCTATTTCTCCTTTAAGTTCTTTAGAAGTTTAGAGTTTTTTAAAGATCTTTAGACACATTTTTGCTTCATATATTTTGTAGCTATTTTATTAGATATACGTTTAGCATTGTTATATCTTCTTGTTGAAATTACTCCTTAACTATATAGTAATGTTTTAGCCTTGAAGTTGATTGTGTCTGATACTAATCTCACCATACTAGCTATCTGTTTTTGTTTGTCTGTCTGTAAATCTTTCTGAATCCTTTCAAACACTGTTTTCTTCTAATGAAAATGTATGCCTTTTACTCTGTTACAGTTTTTTTTTTTTTTTTTTTTTAACATAGTCTGGCTTTGTTGCCCAGGCTGGAATGCAGTGGTGTGATCATGGCTGACTGCAGCCTGGACTTCTGGGGCTCAGGTGATCCTCCCACCTCAGCTTCCCAGGTAGCTGAACTGCAGGCACGTTCCCCCATGCCTGACTAATTTTTTGTAGAAAAGAGATTTCACCATGTTGCTCAGGCTGGTTTCTTTTCATTGAAGTATTTAGCCTACTGTCGTTTGTTAGGCATGTGTCTGCCATTTTACCAGTTGATTTTGCTTTAATCCTATCTTTATGTATACTTTCTATCCTGTCTTTTCTTATCCTAATCATGTCTTCTAATTCCATTTTACCTTCCCTGTTAACTTTTGAGTTATGGACTCTTTATTTAAAAAAAAATTCCTTGGGGTAGGGGTCTGCAAACTTTTTCTGAAAATACTTTATTTTGGTAGCTGTGTGATCTCTGGGAAACTATTCAACCCTACAGTTGTAATATGAAAGCTAACATAGATAAAAGGTAAACAAATAGTTGTAGCTTTGTGCCAATAAAACTTTATAAAACCAAATTGCTAGCCAGATTGGTTCATAGGCTGTAATTCAGACAACTGCTTTAAAGATTAAAGTATGTTTGATTAATGAAAGTCTACCTCATTAGTATTTTTCCCATTTCCTCTCTAAAATGCAAGAAACTTGAACAGTTTAGTTACCGCTTCCTATCCTTTGCACTATTATTGGCATGTATTTTACTTCTACTATGTTAAAAATGTTACAAGACATTATTAATATTGCTGGTATAAAGAACAATATTTTACATTTACCCAAATATTTCTTTTCTGGTGTTCTTAGTAATGCTTTTACCTGGGTTCATTTTACCTCTGGGGAATTTGTTGGCATATTACAGTGTCAGTCTGCTGAATATGACTTCTGTACTTTTTGGGGGGGTCTGTCTGAAAATATCTCCACATTTGAGGAATATTTTCACTGGAGTTAGAATTCTAAGTTGGTAGATTTTTTTCCCTTCTAGAACCTCAAAGGTATCATTTTATTCCTGTTTTCTTTTGTTTGTTAAAAATTAGTTGTAGGATTATTTTTATGTCCAAGTATATTGCATCTATTTTTTTTTACTGTCTGCAGTTATAAGATGTGCCTAGATGTGATTCCTTTATATTTATACCACTTGGGGTTATCAACATATCTGAAATTTGTTAATTTGATATTTAACAGTTTTTTCAAAATTTTTAGCCATCTCTACAAATATTATTTCTGCTTTATTTTCTTTTATTCTCTTCTGAAACTTCAATTACATAGACCATTTGACTATGTCCTACCTGTCTCGTAGTCTCTATTCTATTTTTTTTTTTGGTTGTGTTTCAGTTATATATATATTTTATGGACTGCTTTTGAGTTTAATTATATTTTGTGCTTTGCCAAACCTGCTGCTAATGTGTCTAATAAATTTTAAATTTTATTTATTGTATTTCTCAGTTCTGGAATGTTTATTTTTTTATTGATTCCATTTATATATTGAAATTGTCTTTTCCTTCATTTTGTTTATCTTTTGTTTTAACATTTATACTTAACTCTATCGTGTATCACCTGTGGATCTGCTTATGTTTTTTTTTTTCCCCCTTGACTATTAGTCAGTTTCTTTGAATATGTGTCATATCTATATTTACTATGCACAGGATTTGTATATAAAAGAATAAGTGTTGAAGTTGATTTTATTTTTCTCTAGAGAGTAATGGGTAAATAAGTTTAACCAGGCCTATGTTAAGGCTATCTTGAGTTTACACTCTTTTGATTCCAAATGTCTCAAAGGTGGGACTTGTTGAATGTTTGTTGTCTCCCCAAAGCCAGACTTTGTCTCTTAAGCACCAGAAATTGTGGGTGACTTTATGTTGCCTTTTCTTCCTAACCCTCTAGCCTCTCATGCTACTCCTGGACTCAGTAAATTTCTCATCCGGAAAACTGGAATATGACCTTGGTGGTCCTCTAGATTCCAATTCACATTCCAGCCCCTATGGAGTTATCAAAGCCTCCACTTGTTTTTCTCTTCCAAAAAGACATTTTTTCCTATAGCAAGTTTGATTTTAAATCAATACTCAGCAGATGCCTCCAAGGTAGAAAAGAAGCACTCATATCAGCTCACCTAAGACTTTATCCTCTGTCATATTACATTCACTTAGTCTTCATTGCTTAGATAGATATCAGTGTCATTAACAATATGATTTTTACAGTGGTGTTGATTACTTAATTTTTCTCCATAATTGCTGTGTGAGCTCCTTTCTGTGTACTACATCCTACCTAGATAGAGAAGTTGGAAAAATATGTAAAAATAGGATACTTAAAGGGTAATTTTTATCTTGCTAGATTGCTTTGGATTATATTCTAAGATGCCGGGGATTCATCTTCCTCTGATTTTAGTGATTTTTGTCATAAAATTTTGAAAAGAATTGCCTCATTTTATTATTCAGCTGCAGTTTTTTATATGCAGATTGGGGATAATTGGGCCTATCTTGGTGTATTGTGTTGTAGGCATTTCAAAACTAGGAAACAGAAACATGAGAAAAGGTGGGAAATTATAATAGGTTAGTGAAAGCCTTTTATAAGTTATAAAGCATCATAAAAATGTAAAGTGGTATAATTGTTTTTGAAGCTATAAATAGTATCCTACAATTTCTTTTCTTTTTAAGCTATTACTACAAATGTGGTTCACTAGGTGAAGGCTGAGATCAGATATATTTGGGCTGATGCTTATGGGAGCTTAGGAAAATTGTTAGAGTTCCTAATACATATGGAATATATCTTATAGCCTTCCTCAAGCCTACATATTTTTATAAATAATCAAAGTGAAATTTATTTTAACATTACATCTTAGGCAACGACATAACTGCATTACTAAGGTGATAAAACTGGAATGCTACTAGAACATTGGCTGCTTGGGGAGAGCAAATTGAATCTGATGAAATTTTGATTGAGATACGAATATACAACATCTATGGAGAAACTGTTACGATTTCATCACTGTTTTGAGCCTGTTAGGTGCCCAGGCACTTTAAGTAAACCTTGAACCATCATTTTAGCTTCTTTGTGCTTTGCCAACTGTTACCCTTCTAATTATTCTTTTAAAATGTTTCTTAGGCCATATCTCTTTGTCTGCATCAAGTTTGGCTCCTCCATTTAGTCAAAAATAATTTTTATATTTCAGATCAAGTTGAATGAGTTGAACAATAACTTTTCTACAGTGTCCACTTACAGGCTTCTTAATGTCATCTCCTAATCTTTGATTCCACTCAGTCATTTTTGGGTATTTTCTACTTTGTGTATTTCTTCACAAATGGTGTATATTCATGCATGTACATATGTATGTGTTCATGTGTGTGAGTAGAGGGGCTAATAGATTCTCAATAGCTAAGCTGAATAAGTAATAGCATCCTTTGTCCTTCAAGTTGAGTGTTAGAGATCCTAGTTCTGTTTCACATTATCTCTTCATTCTGTCTTCACAACAGTTCCTTGTACAAAATTGGTTAGGAATAGATACACTTTTAGATAGCAAATAAAGATCTCAAACTGTTTTTTCATGTTCATTGTCCAAGCTAACGGAGTTTAGACCCTAACATACTGTCTTCTATAGATTCTAAGATGTGAGAAGCTATGACGGAAAAACTATTTGACTTTTTGAGCTAAATTCAACAAATGTTGGTAGCTGGTAAAAATGATAATCTCAATTATTCAGTGTTTTCCATGAATGCAAATGGAGGTAGAGAAAACATTTGTAAAATAACCATGCTTGAGCACGCCACCTCTTACTAAGATATTTCCACTTATAGTCCCGGTTGCCCTACCATTCCCAAGACATTTATACTCTAAGTTACACAGTGTGGTACTATGCAAACATCAGCATTAAAATAAATGCCCTATTGCACTATATCAACTAGTTGTGGTCTCCAAGTTACTGCTGTTTAGATAATCTTGATCCTTTATTGCATTAATAACTAATGTCTGAATCGTGCATATTTCCACTTTGTGCTTTAGTTTATACAGGGACGCAGGGTGAGGGAGGCCATGAAGTACCAGCATACTTGGCAGCACTTGGCTGGGATGACAGGAGCTCTTAGGGAATGAAACGGAGATGTCTCAGACAAAGCTGGCCATCCTTGAATTTCATAATTTTCTTGGATAGTCTGTCTCTTTCTGACTCTCCCGTCCATGATCAGACATCTGTTCCTCAGAGATGGCTGTTGGCTGCAGGATGTGAACTCATCACTGCTATTCACTCAAGGTAGGAGGAAGTCCTGTAGTTCTAGGAATGTTTATTTCTGAGCTCTACTGGGCCTGGAGCTCCTCCTTGGCCTGACTTCCCTTCCATGCATGCAGCTGTACCCATGCCTCACTTAATTCTCTAAGATTAGGCCAGCAAGTGTCATGCTTTCCTGTGTTTAAATATCTTGACTGTGAGTGAAGACTGCTCCATTTTTAGGTAGTGTTGGAATCTGTGGAAGGATGACTCTGACTTGGAGTTTTGCAAGTCTTTCCAGCTTTTTTTTTTTTTCATCTAAGAGGAAGCCACTGAATATATACCTTATCCCCTTTCCTAATTTACCTTTTGGAGAACTGTTTCCCTTTGACAACTGTCATCTTGCTCACAAGGGTTTTTGCTAATTCGAGTCCCCTGGTATTTAAAGCTTCAGGCCCCAAATATCCAGGAGAAGAATGTAGTCCAACTGAAGAGGGAGACAGTGCTCTAGGAGATGAGAGGTTGGAGAACACTGAGCAGAAGATATGAGATGAAGGCCTCCCACCCTAGAGGGAAGTGTCAGCCTGCCATGGTTAGAGAATTAACAAACCCTTGTGAATGAGAAGGTTCATTTATTTTAGTTCTGAGACCTTTTTTACTTTGCATATTTTGGGGCTATGCTATTAGAGGTAAGTTTAGAACTGTTAGGCTTTCCTGCTGAAATGACTTTCTCAAGTAATACTCTTGAAGTCTGCAATATTGGAACTGTATATGATTCTGAATCTATGTAATTTACCTTAAACCGTGGCTCTCCATAGGCTACTGGTATGATACAGACCTCCTCCATGAAGCAGAACAAATACACTTTGATAATTTATGGGTGAGCCATTTGCAGAAACTTATAAATTCCAGGTCAAATTTAATTTGACTTCTAGCACACCACTAGCTGGCTTTCAACATGAGCCAATTGAGAATAAAAACTCATTCTGAAAAGCCAAACTATAATTAGAAAGTTAATTTGCTCACCCTCAAAATCACATAATGAATACTAAAGCCAAATATAAATTACTTTTGTATTATCCTTGATTTTGAACTCTTATCCCCTTGATTCCTTTATTAATGTGGATAATTAAGAATTGAGTACAGTATATAAGAATGCCAGGCCGGGCGTGGTGGCTCAAGCCTGTAATCCCAGCACTTTGGGAGGCCGAGGCGGGTGGATCACGAGATCAAGAGATCGAGACCATCCTGGTCAACATGGTGAAACCCCGTCTCTACTAAAAATACAAAAAATTAGCTGGGCATGGTGGTGCGTTTCTGTAATCCCAGCTACTCAGGAGGCAGAGGCAGGAGAATTGCCTGAACCCAGGAGGCGGAGGTTGCAGTGAGCCGAGATTGCGCCATTGAACTCCAGCCTGGGTAACATGAGTGAAACTCCGTCCCCCCCCAAAAAAAGAATGCCAAAGTAATCCTAATCTTCATCTTGTCTAAATAGAGCCATATTAGAACCCATCCTGTAGGCAGCATTTATCATATATTTGGAGCCAGACATCTCTGTGGTGAATAGAGTAAGGAATGTACTAAACATTTGCAATAGGTGGGATTGGACCAACTTTGAGGAGCAAATCATTTGTGAAGATGGGAGAAGTGGTTCATGATAAGTACTATCTGGTTGCTAAGAGTTTATGCTCTATCTCCATTGCTACCAATTCTCATTGAACGGGTTTCTGGGCTGGGTGTTCCCAATCTGCCTAAAGGTCAAGCTACTTCCCAAACAGTTAACAAAGAAAGTTAGCTTATGGAATTGCTGAATGGCAGGTCAGTGGGTGTTAAAGTTGTATTTAGCATAATTTCAAGCCAATTGCTCTAGTCAAGTCATGAGTGACCACAGAGGATGACAGAAAAATTGACGATATCTTTTCTTGCCCTGATGTGTTCATCTAAAGGCCTTACATTTATCTTTACTCAGATTTCATTTTCTGTATTCCTTCCCCAGACATAAAATCACCAAGTCCTCTATTTTATAAATCTTAAAACCGTAGGGAAAATTAAAAATAGCTCCTATTCACATAAATGTTAGGGAACTCCAGCCTAGATGATGATGGGGAAAATGCTGATATGAGCTAAAAAGTTCTCTCAATTAAAACGTTCATTGAATGCTGTTTCCCTGGTTCCACTATTTTTGTTTTCACTTCTGAAAAATTCAGAGACGTTTGAGTACCCTTAGCCTTATTGATGAGCCTGTCTTTAAACCAATAATCCTCATTAACAGAAGCTTTGGATGGGAAGCACTACTAAGAGAATGAAGCCTCTATGTAATGCATTCATTTGGTTTCAAAAAAATAAAAAAGGTGGCTTCAAAATACACAGCAAGTGTGGCCATCAAATTAACTTTGCATTTAAGAGCAAATCAAAGATAATAAGGATCAAGATTTTTCAATGCATACAGTATCTAGAAGTGAGACTGAATTTTCCTTAGGTATGCATTAATTTGCATTCTTATTAATGGAATAGAATCTTACAAACATTTTAGTACATGACTAGGTTGGAAAACAAACATAAAGCTTGTCCTGTTTCCATCATACATATGCTGCTGTTCATGAAGTGAAATCATGATAAATTATTTGTGTGTGTAAGGGGTCAGTTTCCACAGAGATTAATTAAAATCTGAGGTTGGACTCCAGTGGTCATGGCTGTGACAGAGACAAGAAATCGCGGTCTTACTTTCACATCAGTGGTTAGTTTTCTAAAATTTCCACAAAGCAACCTGCTTTTATGGACTTTGAAACAAAGGTACTTGCTAAGCTGTATGATTATAGGACTGCTGAGAGGTGCACAAACTTGGTTATGAAAGTTACGTTTGTATTCCACCAAATCTTCCAAAATCAACGTTTTTGTCATGTCCCATGGAAATGACACAATCACAAGATGTTAACATTAAGCAAAAGTGAAAAGTTCTCTCCTTGTCCTATCAGGCTTTCTGCTCCTTGTAATTCACTACTTTTTCACTTTATAGAAATTGCAGAAGTCCAACCAGACCCTTCAGCACCCTCTCCCCAAATTCAGGGTCAAACCAACGCAAATGCTCCTCTCACACATTACTGTTTTTATTAACTTGTTTTCGCCTCTGCAGCTTTCATACATCACATTCTTTCAGCAATTTTACTGATATAAAATTCTTTGACAATTTATGTTTAGCCATTGTTTGTCACAATGTTCATTATTTATTCACTCAACAAATGTTTGTTGAGCACTGACTATGTGGCAGGAATTGATTCTATGTATTGGCAGATGGTGAAAAACCCAATCTTTTGCAGTATCCTGTTAATTATCCCAACTGAATATTACTTGAATACAACCATGTTCATCTCTTTGGTCACCACCCTCCTCTAGTTGTTTATCTTACTAAATTATGGCAATGACCTCTAAGCCGGTCTCTGTCATCCATTATGGTCCTCTGCAAATCTGTTTTTCGTGTTGGATGCATGATGACCTTGTCAGAATTCAAATCGGATTATGTTGCACATCTCCCAGAATAAAATTATTTACTGACTTCCCATTGCTCCAAAATAAAAGAAGAAAAATATTTTACAACATAGCTGTAAGACCTGCCTGACTTTTCCTTGCCTATCGCTCCAGCCTCAGCTTGCTACCTCATTCTCACTGTCTGTGCTTGGCCACTCTTTCCTGTATACCATCTTCCCTCTTCCTCAAAGGCTTTGAACTTGATGTCCCTATTCCCTCAAGTGTTCTTTCCATCTCTCTGGCTACTAACTCTGACCTCAGCTCCATTGTCACAACCTCAGAGAAGTCTTCAGAAACCTTCCTGGTCAGGCCAGGTGCTCATTAGTTGGCTCTCTTAGCACTCTGTCCTCCTTTCTGTACTACTTCCACAATTCCTGTTCTCCATTTGTTGGTATGATTAATTTAATATCTGTTTCTTTCATGAGATAATGAGGCCCATGAGGGCAGAGACCAGTTCTAACTGTTCTCTATAGTGCTCCCAGGGGCTAGGGCAAACTTTGGCACATAGTAGACACATCATATACTTACCAGTTAATGAGTATTTATACCGTAAGAGTTGGAATCTGATCCTTAAGGCAGTTCTTAATGTTGAGTGTGGGGATTCAAGGAGAGCAGGATGGTGTGGTCATCTGTAGCTATACAAGTCTTCTGAATGTGTATGTTACCTTTTTTGTAATTACATATTTTGAAGGAAGAGTCCATAGCTTTCATCAGATTCTACAAGGAGAAAGTGATTTTAAAAGGTTAATAAGTATTTGAGATAGAAGTTGGTTTTTTTCCTTTTTTTTTTTTTTTTTTTTTTTTTTTAAACCACCCTTCAAGATTGAGCTACTCCAAAACCTCTATTTTGTCAGTAACACAGCATGTTATTTATGGAGGCCCAGAAGGACTGTGACTAGTGCAATATAGTAAGCAAGTTCAGAAACATCAGAAGTTGCTATGAATTTGAATGAGACTTCGACTCAGGGTTTTTTTTTTTTTTTTTGGTCTAATTTTTTTCTTTAAAGAGCAGGGACCTGGCCACAAACAAGTGAAGATTAAGTTTCAGAGACAGGATGATGGATATAGCCTTATTTCTTAGGTTCAGTGGTCCAGTGGGAATTTGTGGCTGTTGGAAGTTAATGCAGAGTGCCAGATTAATGCTTCAAGTGGACTTTTTTTTCCATTCGCACACAAACAAGTCTCTAATTAAAGCATTTTATGGTTATATAGTTGTTTAATCCATAATTTAAAATTATCCTAATTTAAAGCAGCATTTAAGAAACTAATTAGACTGTTAATATTATGAATCTTCAAGTACTTATGTTCTCTTTCTCTGATTAAAACAAGGAGAAAAAAATTTCTCCACATCCTGGTAGCACCTGATCCTAGAGGTGGGAGTTAATGAGTTGAGCAAATGGTATAGACATTCTGTAGATGAAGGGAAAATCTTACATTTCTTAATTTCTCTTTGGAGTCAGGGAGAGCAATTTATTAATTTCCTCAAGTTTTTCTCGTATCATAAAATATGAGAAGGGTTCATTTTAAGAGATTCACTAATGTTTGCAGCTTCCCAAGAGTTACTCCTTTTAAAATCTTGTCCCATTCTAAAGAAAAGCAGGAGGAAACTGTAAGCACAATACTAAAAAAATCAGAACAGATTTATGTTAATATTGTGCTTAAAATGAAAGTTGAATTAGATTTCATTTCTATGTAGATCCAGACGAAGGTCATATCTTTTTTTCTTGATTACAGCATAGAAAAAGGCAGATAGTTAGCAGTCAGTCTAGTTTCCATCACTTTGTCTGCAAAAGCTGTGCCAGTTAAAGATGTCTGGAGCTGCCGGGCACGGTGGCTCAAGCCTGTAATCCCAGCACGTTGGGAGGCCGAGGCAGGTGGATCACGAGGTCAAGAGATCGAGACCATCCTGGTCAACATGGTGAAACTCCGTCTCTACTAAAAATACAAAACATTAGCTGGGCATGGTGGCACGTGCCTGTAATCCCAGCTA